>NW_026578175.1:0-247500 GCF_029603195.1 Condylostylus longicornis
ATTATTATTATTATTATTATTATTATTATTATTATTATTATTATTATTATTATTATTATTATTATTATTATTATTATTATTATTATTATTATTATTATTATTATTATTATTATTATTATTATTATTATTATTATTATTATTATTATTATTATTATTATTATTATTATTATTATTATTATTATTATTATTATTATTATTATTATTATTATTATTATTATTATTATTATTATTATTATTATTATTATTATTATTATTATTATTATTATTATTATTATTATTATTATTATTATTATTATTATTATTATTATTATTATTATTATTATTATTATTATTATTATTATTATTATTATTATTATTATTATTATTATTATTATTATTATTATTATTATTATTATTATTATTATTATTATTATTATTATTATTATTATTATTATTATTATTATTATTATTATTATTATTATTATTATTATTATTATTATTATTATTATTATTATTATTATTATTATTATTATTATTATTATTATTATTATTATTATTATTATTATTATTATTATTATTATTATTATTATTATTATTATTATTATTATATTATTATTATTATTATTATTATTATTATTATTATTATTATTATTATTATTATTATTATTATTATTATTATTATTATTATTATTATTATTATTATTATTATTATTATTATTATTATTATTATTATTATTATTATTATTATTATTATTATTATTATTATTATTATTATTATTATTATTATTATTATTATTATTATTATTATTATTATTATTATTATTATTATTATTATTATTATTATTATTATTATTATTTTTATTATTATTTATCATTAATAGGTTTACCAGGTTTTGGTATCATTATATCTTCTGCCACCTTCCAAGCATTAGGCACATATTTTACCTTAATGCAGAGTTCATTAAAAAAGTCAACATTGTTATACCCTTTTTCGTAACTGCTTCAGTATATCAGAGGTAATTTATTCATAATCCGGTACTTGCCTTGACTTTAAACTTTTTATTCCTTTCGATATTTCTCCTTGTGCAAATGGAGCGATGACCTTTTTTTATGTTTGAGTGTTTATCATTTTGGCTAAAAATTTGTTCAAGATGTTCTGCAAATATTTCAGTTTCTATTGCCCACTTGCCATCTGTTCCCCTAACAGAGGGACATGTAAAATTGGCTTTTCAATATTTCAGATTGTGAGTGCAGTTTTATCTGCTGGATTTCGTGAGTTTTGTCATTTGCGTCTAGCGTAAGTGATATGCACGGATGTGTACTCGTATTGTTTTGTATTATTCCAGGCAGCGCTGTTTATGATTTTATGAAAATTCTCTGCCTCAGAATCTAAATCATCTTGAGTTCGTAATTTAATTTTTAAGTTTATTTAATTCTCTATCTCTTCTTTAAAACTAGTCCAGTTAGTGGATTTATTAATCACAATGGGCTTATTTAATTTCTTAGTAATTGTTTATTAATCCAACCTACAATTTTTTGTTTTTTCAAATTAGTTATTATCATTATCTACTATCAGTGGATTGCAATTTTTTTTCTTCATATATGCAAATCCTTTGAATTTATTTGATTTAACTAGGTAATTCATTAAATTTTTTCAAGCAATTATAAACGGTATTTGATTTTGTTGTAAATAGCGACCGGCAAAAGCTTTCTCTATTACGAGTATTGCAATTATAATTATCAAGGTTTTAATTAAGTATAGAATTATGTGTAATTCTACCATTTATAACGTAATGTGCCCACATAAGATTCTCCTTGCTGCAAATTTCCCCAAAACTTAAATATTTGTCTCAATTTACAACATTAGTCGGATATCAAATCGGAAAATTGTGATTCAATAGAATCTCAATAGATTTCTTCAATAGAATCTCAATCCTCCTCAAGCAAATTTGCAATGCATTATTCTAAATAGGGTTGACGTATGTAACTGTAGATAATTTATAAGAGGAATACATTACAAAAAGTGTCTTTGATTAAAAAATTTTCTCAATCTCCCCAAAATAAAGACATAAGGACACACTTTTCTAGTAACGTGGTCAATGTACTCGTGCTACTTTACTGTGAGTCAATTATAAGATCCAAGCAACTAAAGCGCTTAACAACCTCGATAACTACTTTTCCATAGGTAAATATTGGACCATAAAAAATGATAACAGTCTATGAAAGTCTGGGCCCAATATTGACATCTTCGGTACACTCTTAATGATAGTGCTAATTTGGCTAACAGATTTACCTACACATTGTGATTGACAGGTAAAGTAAGAATCAGAAAATTTCAGCTGGTTGGTTGAAAAATCAAGATAAGATAGCTTATGATGCAACGATCTTATAATCAACACAATCAAATGCTTTTTGCATATCTATAAAAAGAGCTTATGATGCAACGATCTTATAATCAACACAATCAAATGCTTTTTGCATATCTATAAAAAGACAGGCTGTAAATTTTCGATTATCTGTACTTCGCGTAATGAATTTTTTTCGAAACTAAACTACTCAAGATGTAATATATTATTGTTCTTCATAAAAGTTCGATAATGCACTTAAAACCGAAATGGGTCTACAATTAGTCCTACCACCCCTTTTGTATATGGAAATTATAACAGCCCTTTTAAACCAATTTGGAAAATCGAGAATATCAAAACAGCAGTTTATATGCCTTACTAATATAGAAACCAATCTATCCGAAAATTTTCAATGAATTTGGCCGAAATGTTATCATGACCCGTAGCGGCAGACAATTTTAAAACTTTTCTAAATTTGTTATTTGTAAAATAAAATTGGAAGCCACATTTCTTTGAAAACTATTTAGATATTGCTAGTCAATTTCACCTGTGGATATATTCAGATCATCTGTTACAAAAATAAATATTTTGTTCATCGTCTGTTCCATCATCGTTGATGTTTTCCGTGACGAGGTAATTGCACTGTTTTCGTATGTGATTGCTTTAATGTGGGACAGGGGACCTTGTATATTTTGATTAGTCATTGCAGCCTTATATACTGACCATAAATTTTTTGGGTTTTTAGGATCCCTTAAGATTTGTTCCGAATAGAACATAGTTTAAGCATCTCGAACTAACTTTTGAACTTTAATTTTATACGAAATATATAAGCCTTTTGTATGCGTATTAAAGGGGTACTTCCTTTAAAATTTATAATAAATTATAATACTCGTATTTCCATAGTTTTAACTATTTTTAAAGTCATTCAATGGATCTTTTTTGAAACTTTTTTAATGGAACAACATTAGTGTTTCTTTCTAAAGTTGACCCCAAACCATCAACCACCTCATCAAATCTATACAATGAATCAAAAGAATCTAAACCGAGCCATATTTTATTATTAAACTGTATTATAATTTAGAACCGTTTTGGTGTCACTGCAACTCTCTTTTAGTAGGTTTTAAGTTAGGGCTAATATTTGTAAAAACCACATGATGACCAGAAAAATTGGTGTCTTTTTTATGTGGGAATTATTGGAAATTTAGAATGTCAGGCATAAAATGGTCTATAGGAGTTCTTGAAATCCTTCAAATTCTCGAAGCAAATTTCGTTGTTCTTTTATTGCATATAATGAAACCGTTACTAAAGAGAGTGTCAATAAATCCAGTTTCTAAAATCCAATCTACTTTCATCATTATGTTAATATTAAAATCACTGATCAAAAAAGAATGTTTATGGGATGCATCTAATATTGATATTATATTTAAGAAATTTAACTACTAAAAAAATGGATTGAATGTATGCTTCCTCAAAAATTAAGATACTGCTGAAGTTATTTATTACAAATATCGCAGCGCCATCTGTGTCATTTTCTATTTGAATAATATCCAGTATAACCGGGTCAGTTAAAGAATTTATTTTCACCAGTACATATCCAAATTTCACGCAGCTCAATGATATGAACACCACACCTATATGAAACAATAACACTTATTACAAAGCAGGTAAAATTTCGAAAATATATGAAAAACAAGAAAATATATTAATATTTTCATTCATAATTATTTTAAAATTCTTGAAATATATATAAAACAGCGGAAAAACAACAAGCACAATCTTCGCCTTCAAGGTTTTATATGTTACTGAAAGCATTTCATTATTTTTCTAACCCAGCATTTACACGTACAAGTTACTTGCAAGAAAGTTGCAATACATACAAAAATTTTACTAACACATTGAAATATTTCTACTTGCTTGTTTACTTGCAGTTCAACTTGCAAGAAAATTTTGCCAGTAATTTGAGCAAGTAATTTGACATATTGAGAAATTCACAAAAAAAAATTTGTTGTTTTGATTTTTTTTTTTTTTAATTTAAAATTTTTGAATTTTGTTTTGAAAAAATTAAACTTAGCAAACTTATGGTTTCTAAAATTTATAAACAATTATATATATTGCTAGTTGTTTTCTTCTCAAAGACATTTTCAAAAATTAACTTGCTAAACGCCTACGTCATAATAGCAAGTAATTTGACATTTCGAAAAACTAATTGACAATTAATATTATTCAAACTTGCATGCAAGTAACTTGTATGTGTAAATGCTGGGTAAAATACAATTAAATATTGTTTTACCAAAACAAATTTTATACACACTTCTAAATTTTACCTCTAACTTATTTTTGAGAAAAATTTTTAATATCTAATATATTACCTAAGTAAAAAAATATTTAAAAGGTTTTGGAAAAGACAATAATATATTTTTATGACCGGATTTGAATATCATTTTTATTTTTGAAATAAATACTATCTTAGCAAATGACTCAAAAACTCTGATTGTAAAATGGCAGGTAGTAGGTACTGATATCCGTAAATTTTTGTCCGTTTGCCATTTATAAATAGATTACTCTTGTTTAACCTGCTAATAAAATATGAAAAAAGAGCACAACAAAATTTTTGAAGCACTCAATATAACATGTTTAAAATAGTTTTAAAATAATTATTAAAAAAAAAAAGATTGGAAGTAGGTACATACATATTTATTTTTAATAGTTTAAAAACTAACTGAAATTATTTGAAACAATTTTATAAGTAACGTATAAATAACCGAAATGAGATAATTCAAATTGTTGAAATGTGCCGACCTATATTACTTTTATTAACATTTTTGCCAACAGTACTCAACTTACCTATTGGGAAATACAAAATATGCATGAAAAATCATACATCCTTCCTCATTAACATTTGAAACCATACTAAAATATGAATTTGAAATTTTTTATCATTTTTTCTTTCCTCCTACCTTTCTTTCTTTTTCTTACAATAGAATTTAAATGGGAAGCTTTTTAAAAAATGTGTATAATATCCTGAGATTTTTTAAAATATTAAACTCTTTTTTACGTAAAAAAACAGAAAAAAATAATAAAATATATGACACGATCAGTGCCATTTAAAGAAAAAACCACCAACAAAAATGAGAGAAAATGATGACATTCTCATTTCTTCAATGTTTAAAGTTTTTCAAGTTTTATAAAGTAAAATTTAGTGTTTTAAAAACTTCTCATATCTTACAGCTGTCAAAACATATGTTTTTCTAGGTTATGTCAGAAGGTTTTATTTTTGAAAAAAAAAATTTCATCAACAATCATTTTTATTTCAAAACATTTCAATTAAAAATAAATTAAAATAACCAAAAAGGGGTTCACAAATGGTTTTTTCTAAGTTCCCAACGTTTTATAACACCAATATCAAAATTTTTGGTTTTTGGTATAACAAAAAAATTTTTGTTTATGTTTGATAAATACTTTGAAATTTGACGTTTAGCACCTATTTATTAAGTTTTTAAAACTTTTTTCAAGTTTTCTGTTTGGTTTATTTTTTTTTAAGTGAGAATTTTTTCTCACTTAAAAATAAAATAAACCGGTTTCTCTTTTTAAAGTTTTTGCAAGTTTTATCCAAGACAGACCTACTCTTCTTTTTTTAGCAAAATTTTTTTTAGCATTAACCTGAAAAACAAATTTTGCAAATTGATTATCAAAATATCTTTATGCGAAAAAACATCAGTCAGCATAATTTTCAATTTGTACACATACATACATACATACATTAAGTTTTGAATCTTTTTAAGTGAGAATTTTTTCTCACTTAAAAATAAAATAAACTGGTTTCTCTTTTTAAAGTTTTTGCAAGTTTTATCCAAGACAGGCCTACTCTTCTTATTTTAGTAAAATTTTTTTTTAGCATTAACCTGAAAAACAAATTTTGCAAATTGATTATCAAAATATCTTTATACGAAAAAACATCAGTCAGCATAATTTTTCAATTTGTCTACACACATCCATACATACATTAAGTTTTGAATCAAAATTTAAGTAAAGATAATATTTTGTTTTTAATTTTTTTATTTTGCAATTGATTTTTTTTTTAAATTATTTGATTTAAAACAGAAAATTCCTTTTTAGTTTAATTAAAAAAGTTAAATACCTATACTAAATTCAGTATTATTCACACGTCCACAATACGAATTATTAAAATTTTTACTATTGAACCACATGTTTAGCTTATCAATGAGAGCATGCTACCAAATCTCTTCAGTACCAATACTGTTCTCTATTATCAAAACATTATTTTTCTGCTTTTCTTGTTTTTATTACCTAATTAATGTCTTTATACTCAATTCTTTTTACGAAATATTAGGAATTTGTGGCTTCGTTGCTGGTTTTTTCTTTAAATGCCACTGATCGTGTCATATATTTTATTATTTTTTTCTATTTTTTTACGTAAAAAAGAGTTTAATATTTTAAAAAATCTCAGGATGTTATACTAATGTCTTTATATCTAACAAGTCCCAATACTCAATTTTTTTTACGAAATGTTACGAATTTTTGGCCACGTTGCTGGTTTTTTCTTTAAATGCCACTGATCGTGTCATATTTTTTATTATTTTTTTCTTTTTTTTTTACGTAAAAAAGAGATTAATATTTTAAAAATCTCAGGATATTATACACATTTTTTAAAAAGCTTCCCATTTAAATTCTATTGCACGAAAAAGAAAGAAAGGTAGGAGGAAAGAAAAAATGAAAAAAAATTTCAAATTCATATTTCAGTATGGTTTCAAATGTTAATGAGGAAGGATGTATGATTTTTTATGCACATTTTGTATTTCCCAATAAGGTAAGTTGAGTAGTGTCGGCTAACAAAAATGTTATTAAAAGTAATATAGGTTGACACATTTTAACAATTTGAATTATCTCATTTCGATTATTCATACGTTACTTATAAAATTGTTTCAAATAATTTCAGTTAGTTTTTAAGTTATTAAAAATAAATATGTATGTACCTACTTCCAATAAATTTTTTTTTAAATAATTATTTTAAAACTATTTCAAACATGTTATATTGAGTACTTCAAAAATTTTGCTGTGCTCTTTTTTCATATTTTATTCGCAGGTAAACAAGAGCAATCTATTTATAAAATGTCCCTGCATGTGTATGTATGACCTATCTTAATTCTAAACGGAAAGAATTTTAAAATACCTGAACAAAAATTTTAAAATACCTGTTATTTTACAGTCGGAATTTTCGAGTCATTTGGTAAAATACCATTTATTTCAAAAATAGAAAAATATTCAAATCCGGTCATAAAAATGATTGTTTTAATAATGATAACGATGAAATATGATTGTTTTTTCCAAACATTTTAAATATTTTTTTTCTTAGGTAATTGATATAAATGATAGTAAGTTTTTAACATTTTTTCAAATAAAAATAGAGGTAAAATTTTGAAGTTTATATAAAATTTGTATTTAACAAATAATATTTGATTGTATTTTAGATATTATTTTCTAATTCCCTCTTCAATTTTTTTCTTTACTATGTATTTATATCAACATTTAAGAATTATCTTTCATTAATTATATTTTCAACTTGACACCACCGGTACTTCCCTAATCTTGCGTTAACTTACCCTATGAGAAAAAAAAGCTGTTCACTTAAAAATAATGAAATGCTTTCAGTAACAAATAAAACGTTGAAGGCGAAGGTTGTGTTTGTTGTTTTTCCGCTTTTTTTTTAATTTTAAAATAATTATCAATGAAAATATTAATATATTTTTTTGATTTTTCAAATATATGTTCTAAATTTTACCTGCTTTATAATAAGTGTGAATTTATTTTAATATTTCTTCTCAAAAAATAGCCACTTCGATTTAAAAAAGGCCATATAAAATAAGGTGTGCTTTCAAGTTTCTCTCTGAGCATTGGGACTTGTTAGATATAAAGACATTAGTTATACACATTTTTTAAAAAGCTTCCTATTTTAATTCTATTGTACGAAAAAGAAAGAAAGGTAGGAGGAAAGAAAAAATGATAAAAAATTTCAAATTCATATTTCAGTATGGTTTCAAATGTTGATGAAGAAGGATGTATGATTTTTCATGCACATTTTGTATTTCCCAATAAATTAAGTCGAGTAGTGTCGGCTAACAAAAATGTTAGTAAAAGTAATATAGGTTGACACATTTCAACAATTTGAATTATCTCATTTCGGTTATTTATACGTTACTTATAAAATTGTTTCAAATGATTTCAGTTAGTTTACATCAGTGCCTTTTTTTTTTCCTTATTCACTCCTAGAAGGAGCATAGGGCTAGTGCATGATTTCTCATTTATATTAATTATTTGAGGTTATTAGTATTTACTGTTTATTTTTCTTGGTTTTTTTTTAATATGGAATATTAAAAATTACGAATATTTGAAAATTACTTGTATAATATTTATTAGTATTGTATATTAAGTTATAATAATATTGAATATCATTTTTATAGTGACCTGACAGGGGTTTGAACCCGAGACCCTTCGGTTAAAGGACCGGTGCCATAACCACTGCACCAATGGTCAGATCAGTACCTACTACCCGTCATTTTACAATCGGAGTTTTTGAGTCATTGGCAATTCGTAAGATACTATTTATTTCAAAAATAAAAAAGATATTCGAACCTGGTCATAAAAATATATTATTGTCTTTTCTAAAACCTTTTAAATATTTTTTTACTTAGAAATAATGTCTTTATATCTAACAAGTCCCAATGCTCAGAGAGAAACTTGAAAGCACGACCTTATTTTATATGGGTTTTTTTAAATCGAAGTGGCTATTTTTTGAGGAGAAATATTAAAATAAATTTACACTTATTATGTAGTAGGTAAAATTTAGAATACATATTTGAAAAATCAAAAAAATATATTAATGTTTTCATTCATAATTATTTTAAAATTCTTGAAACGGCGGAAAAACAACAAGCACAATCTTCGCCTTCAACGTTTTATATGTTACTGAAAGCATTTCATTATTTTTAAGTGAACAGCTTTTTTTTCTCATAGAGTAAGTTAACTCAAAATATGGGGCCCAAAACCGCACTGTCACCTCCTAGTGGTGGGCCCCGGTAATGGCGGAGGATAAAGGGGTGATTGAAACGATCAAAGTTACGTTCGTGTCGTGGTCATGTCTCGCGGCGAGCCTCTTGCTTTGTGAGTTTCAGCCCTATATCTATACGTCAGCTGACGACAGGCGTCCCAAGTCAAGGTGGAACAGCATATGCCGATGACTGCGTGGCTAAGGGGGAGCTTAGTCGTTAGTATGCGGACTCTGGATACCAGGCGCCCTCCAGTTTAAATAAGCCTTCCCATGGTATGCCGGGCTCTGCCATGGGTGACTTTACTTTCCCGCGCTACTCGTGGGACAGAAATGGAAAACAACAACAACAACAACAAGACAAATAACAACAGTGACAACAACAACAACGACACTAAGGACAACATACAACCACTTAGTGCTCAAGGGTCTTCGGAACCAGAGCTTCTCTCAACTGACGCAGAGGAGGAACTCCTTCTCACGCCAGTGGAGGAAAAGGCGTCGCCTCCGATGGAGACGGATAATCAGGATCCTCTTGGACCTATTATCCAAAAAACTGAGGAGGACCTGAAAAGGTTGGACATCAGGGGAAAAAAACAATATTTCTCTGGTGCATCCAAGCGGCGTATCGCGGCTTATATCAGGGATTGCATGTCCCCAGAGGAAGCTCGCAGATACGAGAAGGAAAGGCTATAAAAGCTGAAGGCCTGCGGATCGGTTGTTGTGGCCGACCATCCCCAAAAGAGGGAAAGGTCGGAAAGCAACACCCCTGATGCAGGGCCCTCAAAGAAGAGGTCGATGAAGGGCAATGTTGAGGAAAAGGTCCCTGGGAACATTCCTCAACAAAACCCGAAAATGACTTCTTATCGGGATGCAGTAGCACAGGTCAAGGTGGCCATCACTCATAGACTGCATCCAGAGGAAAGGCTATCCGAAGTCCAGATGGGGAAAATCAAAGTAGCCATCATGGATGAAATGGATAGGGTTGTGGACTCTCATCCACAATTCACTGCAGCGTTGCAAAGGGACGGATGGATATCCGTAACATGCAACAATCAAAACACCAGGGAGTGGATAACCAGTGTCTGCAGGAAGATAAAGCCTTGGGACGGTTGCGATGTCGTGGTACTGGATGGCGACAGCATGCCCAAACAGCATGTCTGCGTCACCTACGTACCAAAGGACGAGACAACCGTCAGTCTCTCCAGGGACAAATTTCTAAGTAGGATAGGGAAGCAAAATCCCAGCCTCAAGATAAGTTCCTGGAGGGTGCTGAGGATGGATAAGGAAAAGGACGGGGGCTGCTCCATCACCTTTTCCGTGGATGATTCCGGATTGGAAGATCTACGGAAAGCGGAGTTCCGACTTTTCCTGAATTTCTTCCGTGTTACCGTTCGGGTTAAAGGAAGAAAATCCTCTCAAGGTGCTGGCGGCAGGGCAGGACAAAATAAAAAACCAGTGCCCACCGCGACAACGACGAGCACTTCAGGCCAACCAAAAGAGCCAAAACTCATTGGAAAGTCTGAAGTCGCTCCGAAAATGGCGGCAAGGGAAACGGAAGGACCATCGACCAGCACGCCAAATACAAGCGTTCCGGGGGAACCAAAAGGGCTCAAGCCCATTGGGAAGCCCGGAAATGCTTCGGTATTTGCTGTTGGAGGGGCTAGCGTGGCACCTGGGGCGGCAAAAGAGGCTGTGGCAGGGCAGGCGCCCACCAAGATGTGTAAAAAGGCGACAATGGGAGGTAAGGCTCATGTAAAGCCTTTGTCTAAAGGGCCAAAGCCCATAGACAAGAGCCGGAGGAAATAATATGGCTGTGAGGTGCATCCAAATAAATCTACAGCATGCTAGGGCATCTACTGATGTTCTGGCTCATAGATTTATGAAGGATCACCTCGATATCGCCCTTATCCAAGAGCCTTACATAGTGAAGGATCAGGTTAAGGGCCTAACAGGTGAGCTATTGTATGATAATACAATTGGGGGCAGGCCTAGGGCTTGCATCTTGTTTAGTAAAAAGCTAACGTATTTTCCCATTCCAGATTACTGTTCTAAGGATCAGGTAGCTGCGTTGGTGAAGGTGAAGTCCTGCGAGGGCTGGACAGAGTTCATTGTGTGCTCATCCTACCTCCCGGGGGACTGTGCCCACCCGGACGAGCAACTGAAGGATCTAGTGGACTTTTGTGGAAGGAGGAACTTCCAACTTATAATAGGAAGTGATGCCAATGCCCACCACACCGTCTGGGGAAGCAGCAATATAAACAAAAGAGGTGAGTGCCTACTTGAATTTATATATAGCAATAAATTAATGATTATGAATGAAGGCAATAGGCCGACATTCATAAATGCAATTAGGGAAGAGGTCCTTGACATCACCCTTTGCACTGAATTTATCGGCAGTAGGGTTGGTGGATGGCATGTCTCAAATGAGACATCCATGTCCGATCATAGGCAGATTAGGTTTGATATCATGGTCTCCGGAGGCCTGGCAGAAGAAATTTATCGGGTGCCCCAATCCACAGATTGGAGTCAATTCTAAACGCTCCTCATGGATGGGATTAGATCCGTTCCTGCTTCTGTCAGAACGGTGATGGATATCGAACTGGCCAGCGAGGCCCTGACGGCGGTTATTACTAATGCCTATCACGTGAGCTGCCGTGCTAAGCCGAGGCGGAGCAATAGGAAGTGCCCGTGGTGGAATGAGGAGCTTTCAAGGCTTAGACTAAAGACCAGGAAGCTATTCAATAAGGCCAAAGCGTCAGGTTCGTGGGAAGAGTATAAGGACTCACTCACAAAATACAATAAAGAAATTAGGAAAGCGAAGAGAATCTCGTGGAGAGCGTTCTGCAAGGGCATTGATGAACTCCCCAGCAGTGCGCGTCTTCACAGGGTGCTTTCCAAAAAGTATGCTAGCAGGTTGGGCCTAATGGAACGTCCTGATGGCTCCGTGACTGAGAACGAAAGGCAGACGTTGGAGCTTATGGCGTCAACGCACTTTCCTGACTCGGAGATTCTTCGGAATCACTCAAATGCAGTCATCGAACCGGGGGCACCCTGGCCCAGGAGGGATGACTGGCAACGATCCCGTCTAGTCTTCACGATGGGCAGGATTAGATGGGCTGTTTTCTCTTTCAGGCCCTTCAAATCTCCAGGTGATGACGGGATATATCCTGCATTTTTGCAGAGGGGTTTCCAACATATCGCTAGAGCACTGTTGGGAATTTTTCGCGCCAGCTATGCGTGGGGTTACATCCCTCAGGCATGGAGGGTGGCTAAAATGACGTATATTCCGAAGGTGGGTAAGCGACCAAGCAACCACCCAAGGTCTTTCCGTCCAATCAGCCTTACTTATTTTCTATTGAAAGCAATGGAAAAAGTGATTGATAGATTTATACGGGACGGTGCACTGGGAAGCAATCCCTTGCATGAATCTCAATACGCCTATCAGTCGGGAAGGTCTACTGTACTCGCTCTGCAGAGTCTGGTGGGGGTCCTTGAAAACTCACTGGAGGTGCGGGAGGTAGCAGTTGGCTGCTTCCTTGATATAGAGGGAGCTTTTGACAACACCCCATATCATGTCATCTGTGAGTCGTTGCACAAACGAGGGATTGATGCGACGACTAGCAGATGGGTCAATCGGATGCTACAGGATAGGATTATTAAGTCCACCATAGCTGACGATATACTCTTCATCTCCGCTGCAAAAGGATGTCCGCAGGGCGGGGTTCTTTCGCCCCTCCTGTGGTCCATTGTAGTGGATGATCTAATAGCTGCTCGCAGGGGCTCCGGGGCGCGTGTCTGGGGATACGCTGACGATGTGGCCTTCGTCGTGCGGGGAAAATTTGAGAGCACTATTTCTGATCTTCTACAGCAAAATTTACGTGTTGTGGAAAGGTGGTGCAAAGGCGTTGAGTTAAATATAAATCCAAGCAAGAGCACTTTGGTCGCCTTCACCAGACGCAGAAGCAGGGACAGATTAACGAGCCCAATTCTGTTTGGTGAACGTATTAGTTACTCGAGGGAGGTGAAGTATCTGGGGGTAACCCTAGATGATCGTCTCTCTTGGAATACCCATATCGATAGAGTTATCGGGAGAGCTACGGCGGCCTTGTGGACGTGTAGGAGTTTCATCGGGGGGACCTGGGGAATTAGTCCCAGAATAGCACTGTGGCTATATACGGCCCTTGCTAGGCCCATCGTCACCTATGCGTCGATTGTATGGTGCCGTAAGGCTCAGCAGGCGGGTGTGCGGGCCAAGCTGGAAAAGCTACAGAGGCTGGCCTGCCTGGGAGTGACCGGGGCGATGCGGACGGCTCCCACCGCTGCATTGGAGGTGATGATCGGATTGCCGCCACTGCACCTCCATATATTGAAGGAAGCTCGGCTGGAGACTTACCGACTTCTCTCTGGCGAGGACGGGGCAGGGCTAAAGTTGGCCTACAGAACTCACAGAGACTTCATTGAGGGCGATCCGATTCTAAGGATAACCATGTCATATACCTGTCTGCCGCGGTACAACTTCGACCACAAGTACAGGGTTCTGTTTCCTGATCGATGGACATGGGATCGGGGTGGTCCGGTACTTAGGTCGGGTTCGAGCGTGTGGTATGCGGACGGGTCCAAAACGGAGTCGGGGGTGGGCTCGGGCGTATACGGTGTCCGCCCGGACACGCGTGTATATGCAACCCTTGACCCGTATTGCACAGTGTTCCAGGCCGAAATACATGCAATAGAGATCTGTCTGAGAATCAATTTGGAAAGGGGGTATAGAAACCGCACCATCTATGTGTTCTCAGACAGCAGGGCTGCGCTGCTGGCGCTCCGTTCAGCTCAGGTTACATCCAAGCTGGTCTGGAGCTGCCTTGCTGCACTTATGGAATTGGCATCGGAAAACAGAGTGATGCTCATTTGGGTGCCGGGCCATAGTAGCCATGCGGGCAACGAAGTTGCCGATGAGTTGGCGCGGAGGGGATCTGGGGCTGCCTTTGTGCAGCCGCTGCCTTTCTGTGGTCTGCCTTCTTCCGCCGTGGGGGCCAGGCTTGCCTGCCTACTCGCGGCGGAATGCAGTCGTCACTGGCGGGACACGAAAGGGTGCCGTCATGCGAAGGTGTTTGTTCCGGCGTGCTCCGGCGGATTCGCTGCGGAGTTGCTGGGGATGAGCCGGAGCCGGGTTCGCACTATTGCGAATTTCTTCACGGGGCACTGCCCCGTGAAATACCACCTGCACAGGCTGGGGAAGTCGGGCTCCCCCCTGTGCAGATTTTGTGGGGGTGGCGATGAGACCGCCGTGCACATTCTCTGCGACTGTCCGGCACTGGCTGTTCGGCGCCGCAATTGTCTTGGACATGGGTCCCTAAGTGTTCGGGAACTATTGTCCAACTCCCTTAGGGATATCGCCGGCTTTGTGATTGGGACGGGGATATTATAGACGGGGGAGTGGGGTGGCTACAATAAGTCAAAATGGCTGCGGTGGCTTGGGGGGATGCTCCTGTCCCACTCGGTTCCATTAGAATCTACGAATCTACGAATCTAACTCAAAATATGGGGAGTAGCTGTGGTGTCAAGTAGAAAATATAATTAATGAAAGATAATTATAAAATATTGATATAAATACGTAGTAAAGAAAAAATTTGAAGAGGGAATTAGAAAATAATATTTAAAGTACAATCAAATATCATTTTTTAAATACAAATTTTGTATACACTTCTAAATTTTACCTCTATTTGTGAGAAATTTTTTTAAAACTCAATATATTAAGTAAAACAATATTTAAAAGGTTTTGGAAAAGGCAATAATATATTTTTATGACCAGGTTCGAATATCTTTTTTATTTTTGAAATAAATAGTATCTTACGAATAGCAAATGACTCAAAAACTCCGATTGTAAAATGACAGGTAGTAGATACTGATGTAAATTTTTGTCCGTTTGCGTTTACCATTAGGATTCATACACAGGCAGGGCCATTTAATAAATAGATTGCTCTTGTTTACCTGCTAATAAAATGTGAAAGAAGTGCGCAACAAAATTTTTGGAGCACTCAATATAACATGTTTGAAATAGTTTTAAAATAATTATTTAAAAAAATTGGTCATATTTTTTTAATAACTTAAGAACTAACTGAAATTATTTGAAACAATTTTATAAGTAACGTATAAATAAACGAAATGAGATAATTCAAATTGTTGAAATGTGTCAACCTATATTACTTTTATTAACATTTTTGTTAGCCGACACTATTCAACTTACCTTATTGGGAAATACAAAATGTGCATAAACAATCATACATCCTTCCTCATTAACATTTGAAATAATGTCTTTATATCTAACAAGTCCCAATGCTCAGAGAGAAACTTGTAAGCACGACCTTATTTTATATGGGTTTTTTTAAATCGAAGTGGCTATTTTTTGAGAAGAAATATTAAAATAAATTCACACCTATTATAAAACAGGTAAAATTCTAAAAATGTATTTGAAAAATCAAGAAAATATATTAATATTTTAATATCCATAACCACTTTAAAACTCTTGAAATTGCGGAAAAACAACGAGCACAACCATCGCCTTCAACATTTATATGTTACTAAAAGCATTTCGTTATTTTTAAGTGAACAGCTTTTTTTTCTCATAGGGTAAGTTAACTCAAGATATGGGAAGTAACTGTGGTGTCAAGTTGAAAATATAATTAATGAAAGATAATTATTAAATAGTGATATAAATACGTAGTAAAGAAAAAATTTTAAGAGGGAATTAGAAAATAATATCTAAAATACAATCAAATATTATTTTTTAAATACAAATTTTATATACACTTCTGAATTTTACCTCTATTTGTGAGAAAATTTTTTACCTAAGTAAAAATATATTTAAAAGGTTTTGGAAAAGATAATAATATATTTTATGATCGGATTCGAATATTTTTTTTATTTTTGAAATAAATATTATCTTACGAGTAGCAAATGACTCAAAAACTCTGATTGTAAAATGACAGGTAGTAGGTACTGATGTAAATTTTTGTTCGTTTGCGTTTACCATTAAGACTCATACACAGGCAGGGCTATTTTATAAATAGATTGCTCTTGTTTACCTACTAATAAAATATAAAAGAAGTGCACAACAAAATTTTTGAAGCACTCAATATAACATGTTTGAAATAGTTTTTAAATAATTATTTAAAAAAAAATTGATTGGAAGTAGGTACATACATATTTATTTTTAATAATTTAAAAACTAACTGAAATTATTTGAAACAATTTTATAAGTAACGTATAAATAACCGAAATGAGAAAATTCAAATTGTTGAAATGTGTCAACCTATATTACTTTTATTAACATTTTTGTTAGCCGACACTACTCAATTTACCTTATTGGGAAATACAAAATGTGCATGAAAAATCATACATCCTTCCTCATTAACATGTGAAACCATACTGAAATATGAATTTGAAATTTTTTATCATTTTTTCTTTCCTCCTACCTTTCTTTCTTTTTCGTGCAATAGAATTTAAATGGGAAGCTTTTTAAAAAATGTGTATAATATCCTGAGATTTTTAAAATATTAAACTCTTTTTTACTTAAAAAAAAAGAAAAAAATGATAAAAAATATGACACGATCAGTGGCATTTAAAGAAAAAACCAGCAACGAAGCCAAAAATTCGTAATATTTCGTAAAAAAAATTGAGTTCTGGGACTTGTTAGACATAAAGAAAAAGACATTACCTGAACAAAAATATTGTGTATCTACCTTGAATAGGTATGTACTATATAACAAAGTATGAAATTTTAAATTTATAACTATTGATTTCGTACTTTCCAATTTCAAATTTTTTATGAAATAAAAAATAAAATGTGAAAATTGATTTTTTTTTGTTATCAAAATAAAAATAAAATTTATACCTAATTTAATTTAATTTTATTTCAGTTCGATGCTTTTGATACACTCATTTGTTACAATATTTTGTTTCTTTCTTGCCTACCAACTCTTATTACCATCTTATTTCTAAAGAAAAGTCGAATATTTTAAGATTTTGGAAGTGGTGTATATATAGATATACAATATGGTGTTGTAATATGTACCCTGTTTATATGGCTGCTTCCAGCTTATTATATGTCTATATAAACGTAACTTGACTTGAAGCCGGCTTCAATCAAGTCGCTTACTTGACTTGAAATGTAAAGGAAGTCCCCAAAACGGATTTAGCAAAAAACGTTCTGCAGAAAGAAATATTATTGAGCGCACTATTAGAGTGTTAAAAAACAGATTCAGATGTTTTGTTAGCCACCAAAGAAGGCTATACAAATAATAAATTCAGCTTGCACGACGTGTGCATTCAATAGACAATTGCAGATGAAATTTATAGAGCACAGTCTATAACTGAAGAAACAATGGAAGCATCGAACCAAAATACTGAAGCAGTTCAAATTAGAAATAAGTTTTTAAGATTCTTTTGTAATTTTTAAAAAATTAAAGAAATATAATGATTATAAGGAAAAAAGATTTTTTAAAATGACTATCTCACATCTTATTATAAGGCTTTGCTCAAAGGAGTTCGTAAGCTGCAATAAAATAAGAAAATCAGATATGCATGGATCAGGAATTCAATTATTTTCATTAGAATTAAAGATGGTGGTGATAAATATATGTACATATAATTAATTGCTTTGATGCTATTAAAATTTTACAATTAAATATTCAAATATTTTTTTTTGTTAATTTAGCAGTTTAAAAAAAGAATAAATTGATATCCGCTGTTAAATATACTCGTATTCTAAATATACTCGTAAAAATGATAGGGCAAATTTTGATTCATTTGCGATAGGTTCTACCAAACCCACATCTGATGTTATTCCGTTTGGAATGAATATGCTTTCTAAGTGATCAGCAAACAATTCGGCCTTCTCTATATTGCTCTTCGCCCAACTGCCATTTGCTTTCAACAGTGGCGGAGCGTGCTTAATCGGTTTAAGCCTCCTCTTTTTGCTCTTTGCCGCCTTCCATAAGGAATAATTCGTTTCCTTCGTAGCTTACAAGTTCTTTATATAATTTGCGTATGTTGCCGATTTAAATTCTTGGATTTTTCTTTTCAGCACTTGGGAAAGTCTGTTTAAAACAGTTTTATCATAAGGGTGACGTGAACGTTGCCAACTATATCTGGCCCTTCTCTTTTCACCTACTAAATCCGTTATTTCTTCAGAATAGCTATTTGCATTTTTGTATTGTTCCATGCAGCTTTTTGTATGATTGTAATAAATCCTTCTAACTCCAGATCTAATTGTTCTCTTGATTGTATATTAATATTTACGTCAATATTGTTTATTATTTCGTTTTTAACTTTATATTTTCTCTTTCGTATTTGATATTGTTTTAGTTATAAAAAAGTCAATAACATCTTGTTAGTGTCTGTAGGCCAATAAGTAGGAGGGCAAGTGGAGTGGTAGCAACAACCTAGTTCTTCAATAGCTTTTCTTAGCTCTTTTCCTCTAGTTGAGGTGATTCTAGAACCCGAATCTGCATGGCATTATAGTCACCTCCTATTAGATATCTGTGCCCATGTTTGTACAGGAGATCTTTAAAAATATTTTTCTTAATGCTGCAATTTGGTGGACAGTATACAGCACCAACCCTAAAGTCCTGTTTAGTCGATTTAATTTTTATCGAAATAAGCTGAATTTCAGCTTTTTCTATCTTGGATTCTTCATTATGTTCTATACTTTCTTTTATTAGTATTACTCTACCTCCTCTCGGATGATTGCTGGAATATACCGCTTCATAGCAGTCATAACCTTCTATTTTAAAGCCCGTATTATATGTCAAATGAGTCTCCGGAAGCAAACAAATATCTATATTTCTCGTTTTGAGAAAAATCTTTAATTCTTGTTTGTTATTAAGAACACCAATAGCATTCCAAGTTGCTATACGTATTTCATTTACGTACATCTTTTCTTAATTTCTTTGGTGTCCCCGTATACACCTCCGTGTATCTATTTTCTATTTTTAATAATCTTTTCGAGGTCTAGTCAATTCTAATCAACATACTATGCATAACTTGCAAAATGTATGCGTCAGTTCTCTTCATTTGTGTTCAGGTTCCTTATTACTCTTATATTCTGTTTTGCTTTGAAATGTTTGTGAATGTGATACTACCTTTAACACTTTTCCGAAATTGTTGTAATACTCCAAAATATATGTAGAAAGGAAGGTCTCACATTACACGAAAGTTTTGCTGAGTGTTTGGCTATTAAATCCGAAAGAAATTTAAGGCGAGCTATTTTAATGTTAGAGGCTTGTAAAGTTCAACAATATTCATTCACCGCAAATCAAGATATTGTAGGTTAGATTATAATACAAGAGCAGACACCACAAAAGTTAGAAAAAGTTCGTGAAAGATTGTATGAGATTTTATCTCAAGGTATATCACCCGACACTATATTTAAAGGTTTAGTAGAAAATTTGGTTAAAAATTGCGATATGTCACTCAAAGCAAAAATTTTAGAAGGCGCAGCATTATATGAACATCGGATGCTTTCAAGATCTAAACATGTATATCATTTGGAAGCGTTGGTTGAATATTTTAAGAATATAATTATATAAAAAATTCTTGTGTGAAGCTATAATTTTGGATGATTTTTAAACTAAATTTTAAATAAATGTTAAAAAAAAAACACTTTGCTAGGTGTTGTTATTCTGGCTTTTTTTGTAGCTCTTTGTTCATTAAGTTTAACTTGATTTTGTTTGGTTTTATACTTTTTTAATCTCCTTTTTTGCAATTCTTTTGCAAAGAAACAACCTCGATAGCTAGCAGGATATGCCTCATTGCAGTTTGCACATTTGGGCCAAAAATCATCCTTCTTGTTGCACTCTGCTGCTGATTGCCAGCATATTTTACACATCTAGCGTCTTCTGGCAAAACATTTGTGTGAGTCCAAATGTCTGGCATCTTTCGCATTGCTGAATGGACTTGTTGCTTCTAAGAGTTTCAATTTTTACTCGCATGTGCTGTAAGTATTCTATTTTATAGATTTTGGTTATTTTGATTTTGGATGGAGATTCTTAGCCATAACTTTAACTGGCCTTGTTAGTTTATCCCCATACGTGTGCCACTCCAGTCTAGCCTTATTTATAGCTTTTGTTAGCAATCTGTATTAATTTTCATTCTCCACACTTATTTTTAATTGGTCATTATTCACCATGTTGACCCTAATGTTTATTTTTTCTTCTTTTAACATCTTAACTATGTGGGAGTAGTTTTTAATGTTGCTCAATATAAACGGAGGAAGCTTGTGCTTCTTTGTATTTTCAGCCCCATTTTAGGGCTGGTTTCATTATTTTTTTAACTGTCTTCTCCGAATTTATTTCAGGAGATTTTTCCATTTTTCGCTTCTTTTATTATTTTATTTTAGGATTCAGTCAGTTTCTCTAGTCAGTTTTTCCTCGTCGGTTTCATGTACAGTAAATACTGCATCTTTGTTCTTCTTTTCTGCTGAACAAATTTTATTTGATTTTTAAAATTTACATTCTCTGCTTGTAACTTGCAGATCTCGTTTTGTAGCACCTTAAAAACACTCTCTAACTCGCTTGTTCTCGAGTCCTGAGTGTCCAATTTACTCTCCTGTATAAGACGATTTCTCGTGTTACCCTTTTGGGTTTTCATGTTTTGTCTTCTGCAAACCCATTAGACTTTTTCTCAGAGTCATCATCCTTAACTCTGCTATTTTTATTGGCAATCGCCAATGGGGTTAATCGCATGACCCATGTTCTACTTTTTAATGGGTCCATTAAAGCCGATCTACTATGCAATAAGTGGTCTCTCCCAGAATCCATGCGACGAGCCTTCGAGTGTGGATTTTCCAGCATTACTGAATTATCGCCTGCGGTACACAATCCTTGTGTTTTGTTGGTTGCATCTTTTTTATGTTTTTTCTTTCCAGCCTTTGAGAATAATTCCGTCGTGCAAGGAAGCACATATAATTTCTGCCGTCTCTCAGGAATCAGTCGCAGACTAGAAAGCCGCTCAATGTAAGTCCGACGCGTCTGGATTTCATTGGATTTCAGCAAACTCTTACAACAAGCACACCTTATTGTGGATATTTCGTGGCCCAATCCGTTGGGATTAATATGTGAAATGATCAATCAAGATGAATTATATTTTTTCCATATTATGCAGTTATAAAAGAAGAAAGCGCAACCACCAAACTTCGAGTTGTATTTGATGGATCCAGTAAGTGTCAAAACAACATAAGTATCAATGATGTCATAAGGACAGGCCTTAAACTGCAATAACCTGATGGAGAAAACACAAGTATGTTTATACGGCAGCCATTGAAAAAATGCAGATATTAATCAATGACTATGATAGGAATATGAAAAAAATTGTCTGGAGATTCACCAAATGTTTCGATTCAGGGGTATACGTTAAAAACAGTTACCTACGGAACAGCTGCATCTCCATATTTAGGAATAAAAACTCTACTAAACTAAGCACAAATGAATAAAATACGTTTCTAGTGGGAGCAAAAATGTTACAAACCGATATGTAGGTAGATGATGTTATGTCAATTTACAACCGGTAAACATCCTAAAAAGCTTTGGCTTTAGACTTCACAAATGAGCAGGGAGCAACCCACAACTCGTGAACAATACATTGCCGACAAAATGCATTGAAATGAGAAATATACAAACTGAGTCATGTAAAATATTAGTACGATGGTACCCAAAAGAAGACGAATTAAGAATAATAAGCGACCTTCCGAACAAACCAAAATATGACACACAAAGCGTTGTACTCTCCCAAATTTCTGGAATTGTAGACCAACTTGGGTAGGTAGCACCAGTTTTATTAACTGCCAAAACAATTCTACAAGACATATGGAACAAATCTGTTGATTGGGATGAACTATTTACCTCACGCCTACATGATAGATATATCAATTTTTGAAATCCATTGCAATTTATAGATCATGTTAAACTTCAAAGGCGGCTTTTCTACACTTCAACCAAACCAATTGAACTTCATAGGTTCTGTGACGCTTCAGGTATAGCATATGCTGGCGTACTATACTCACGACTACACCAAGCAGGTTACAAATCAACATTAATCACCGCCAAAACAAAGTTAGCATCGTATTCACAAAAACTTTCAATTCCGCGTCTAGAACTAAATGGAGCAAAGTTACTAATGAAACTGCTTAATAAGGTTGCAGATAATTTAAAAATATTAGATATGGTACTGCATGTATGGACCGTTTCGCAAGTAGTACTTTCCTGGTTCCAGCAAAATCCAAACTAGTGGAAAACCTTCGTTTTCAGCTGCATTAAAATTATTCAACAATAACCAAGGGAGATTATTTGGAATTATGGTTATACGATTGAAAATCTCGCTTACTTGTCATCAAGAGGAATTTGCCCACAACAATTTATTGAAAACAAACTATGATGGTCAGGATCAGAATGACTACATAATGATACCATAAATATGATTGGAACTTCACTTCAACCAACACAGTTGGAGTTTAAATTTAGTCCCCATACGTCAACAAGAACACCAATCAAAACTTTTTCATACATCTGAGGTCAATCAAGGCCGTGATTAAAACCCAATCTTATTCTGTCATATAATAACAACAGAAAAAGCACAAATAGCACCTCTACACCACAACTAACATTATCAAGTAATGTCGCTGTAACATCTGTCCAGAACAGCAAAGCTAACACTGACAAAACATTCGCCAAACGCCCGAATAGCAAGTAAGCGAACCAAGTTTAGTGTTAACCCAACTTCAATTTTTATAGGGCCAATAGTAGAAGAACTAATTGAACGTCAAAGAATTTGCAGACAGAAGAAGGTTAATTCACAGATAAAAATAATGGTTTCATTTTTGCTTACATCGATAGTCCTACCTAAGTTTCATCCCTTAACTTTGTCACTCCGTTTCAAAATAATTCAGGAGTGTACTTTGATGGCTTAGGAGAAGTACATTTCATTGGCGCAGAGTGGCAGTTCGTCGTGTATTATGACTTGACCTTTTATTATCAAAATCTAAGAGATATGCAAAGAATATCTAACATTCTTTTAACGAATTGCTCATTTTCTTTTTAAACCTAAACATGTCAGGTGCTAAACCAACTTATTTCTAAGCAAGTCTCATCGTTAGAACAAAACAACGAACTTCTTCAATATAAAGCTGATGATGGATCGCTATCAGAACGAGTACGTCTATCACTATTCAGTTTTGTTGGTAAACCGTCATATATTTTTTTTGGCATCCTAGGCCAAGACACAGCTAAAGACCTAGAAAGAAAAATTAATGATGCAAAATTAAGTAGTCATACCACGAATGAGTTATTAAAAATTATACTTCTATACTAAAGACCACATTCAATTCAGTGAAACTATCTGATAAAAGATTTAGAGAATTAAGTGTTAGTATTCAGAATACTACAGAATATGAACACTCTCTTGTTGCTACCATTATTTAGGTTATCCTAATGATTTAAGAACTAGAACAAGAACAAAATACGGTAACTAATAATATAATATTGCTGCTATAAGCATAATTGTTTCAAATTATCTGCCCCGATTCCAGCACTTCATGAGAATGATTTTGTAGTTATCAATTCATCATCGGAATACATTATAGTTAGTTTAGGTCGTTACTCGTAATATCCAATTAAGGAAACTGAGTTAAAAAATTGCCTATCCGAAAAATCCGAAATCGCTCAATGTGAAGTTCAACTACTCTATCACCAAAAAGAATTACCTGAAAGGTGTAGGATTTCAAAAATGAATCGGCAACAAATATAGATTCATAAAACCACCAATAACTGGATTTAGGTTATGGACAAAATAAGAACGTTAAACCTAATTTGTAAACAACAATGACGATTTCTTCGTACGGTGCTATTACCAGTCAAGTTGAATTATCGTATCTTTCTGCTATGAATATCATCAAGTTCATAAGTTCTATCCGCAATTAAAACAACATCAATAAACAACAACAATTATTCAAAATTTAATTTTTTTTTTGCTATTATTTTCCCATTTATTTAAATTACCAAAATTACTAAAATTCTAATTTGTCATACTTAATATTAATGCATATGTATTTGCAAACATTATTTTATGTAGTTAGTTAATGTAAATATTTTCCCATACATAACTTTCTTAGACTATTTTAGTAGGAATCAAATTACATAAACTTTGTTTGTTAATAATTCATTTTGTTAATATACAGTTGACATGCAAAAATTGTGGATACGTAAAATAAACGTAAATCGGGTAACGAAAAAATCGAGCACGCCTTTCTAATACATGTCGTATAATTGTTGCGATAAATAACCAATTAAATAAACTAGCATAGATTTTCAGCAATAAAGTGCTAGTTATTAAGTTTTTTCCTAAGATGCGGCATAAGAATGCTACGTTTTGATGTAGTAACATTTGGCAAAGATTAACTTTTACATACAACTTTAAATTAAAGTCTTCAAACAAACGTCAAAGTATGTAATAATATTGTAAAAATTGTATTCCAAAATGTACGAAAAGCTTTGGTAATTTTTTTTACAATGTAAAGGTATTGAAAGCTCTGAGACGGTACTACAACCGTATTAATACCGTACTTAAACTTTTTATAAGGCATTATTGAAGTTACGGTATGTTACCGTAATTAATGAGAATTAACAGGCATCTGGAAACAAAAATTAATGAAGGTATGCAAAATATTGCGCATTTTTAAAAAGTCATAATAACTTATTAATATTTTTAATCAATGATCAATACTGTAAAAAAAAAAATTTTTTTTAGAATGTGTAACAGAAAACCAGGAAAAAAAATGTTCAGTTATACGCGCTCTATGAAATTTATATGAAATTTTGATCAATGCGCCAAAGATTTTAGATATGAACCAAAATGCGTCCCAAAGTGAATTGTTAGTGGAAAAAAATTAAAGTAACATCCGCGTATCTATGAAACTAAATGAGATGGCAAGATCTATGTACATATCTAATTTCAGCTCTTTATTTTCAAGGGTGTATAAGTTTTGTAAACATCTCCATGGGCGGACGGACGAGCGGGAAAAGTAAAACTAATTAGAGCTTTTTTCATTATTTTTTGGAAAAGCGATGCAAATTAATAACATATTTACGCTATTTATTAAGAATTATTAATTACAAATTTTGAATTTTTGTTAATATTAGCTTTTTGTCTTTTCATCATTTTTTTTTATTTTATAACATTATACTTAAATTATAATTATTTTTTTTTATTTTAACACTAAATTTTCTTTTGAATCGCTTCAATTTAGAATATGCATAAACAATTTTTGCCACCTTGCACTAGAAAGAATTACAGACATTTTAGTCTTGTCTTTAAAATGCTTAATATTTTTTCCTATACTTTGTATAAGAAAACAAATTCTGGACTTTTAAAAATCCATTTTAAAAAAATATTATAAAAAAAAAGATGAAACATCTAATTGCTATCCCTATAAATAACACATTTTTTATATAGAAATATTGGCGAGTAAACTAAGAACTAAATTTTTACGTTTGTTAGGCGGCGATTCGCGCTAACATTTTATGCAAGAACCACCAAAACCACTAAAATATTATTATTGCCTCTTTTCAACGCAATTATTATTTTTCCTTTTTTTATATGGAATAATTATAAGAAAAACAACTTTATTTTAGTTTCTTCTTTGCATTCTTGATCTGGAATTTTCCATTCTATTTATAGATCCAGAAAAATTTTATCCAAACGGTTGTGCAACGGTGATACACCGTTCACAACCAGTCCCACTTTTTTGGTTGATAACGTTTTCTTGTATATAAAACAGATGACGCAGTTCATTGAACTTGAAAATACAATGTAATTTTATATACACTGCGCCGTGATTTGTTGTTGTAAACACTCTATATTATGTATATACAATATTTCCCCTTTTTCATATTTTTCATTTCATTCGCTCGTTCTTTTTTATTTCACTCCACCACACTTTACAAATAGCTGATATGATTTATTTTTGATCGATTTTGCCATGCGGCAACACCGATCAAACTGAACGAAAGCTATTGAACGAATCTTTTTTTGTCTGCAAATGTCAATATTTGATTTATAAAAAATAAACAAGTGAAATGTGGTGTAGTGTTTTTTGTTGATTTATTTTGTTTTGCAAAATTAGCAAAAATTATGGAAAAAAAAGTTCCACAAATATTAAAAAATTAATATAAAACAAACACGAGATCAACCACGAAAGAAGGACTGACTGCGCTGGACCAGGACTAAAGCGATTGCAAACCTGCAATATATTCAACAGATAAGTTGAAGTTTCTTTTATATTTGATCAAATATATGTATGTTATATGCTTTAAGTAGTTTCAATTTTAGGTTGAGATGGAAACTTGCGCAGTTGGATGCATATTGAATTTATCAGATAAGTACAATCATGTTATTGTTGTGAACTTTGTATTCTTTGTTGTTGTTGTTTTTTTTTCTTTTAGGAAATTATCTTTGCCTGTGACGTCACGACGGAACATTCTCCCGGCCTTGGCATCTGTAGCTGAAGATGACAAAACGATGTGTTGATGTTTTTCTAAAGTTATCCATGCTGTAATGGTAATCGGTAAGTGTATCATTTCCAATCGAAAATGCTTTAAACATAATTTCCATATTCTAAGGCAGTATCCTTTTAGGTTTTTAGGTTCTAACATCTGTAAATAGAGAACGTAAAAGGATGGAAGGTTATAGCGCCTGAGCTCGCTTTCCGGAAATCCAAGATGTGGAATTGGGGATGGAGAGAAAAAAAAATAAATTAATAATTGGAAATTTTTGATCAAATCAAAAAAAAATATTATTTAAAATTAAATATATATATAGATATATTTAAGTGTAAATTCGAAAATATTGTCTTAGGTGCATCTTCTAGTATTAAGTGTAGATTCGCAAAATTTTGTATTAGGTGTTCTCCTAGTATTAAGTGTAGGTTCGCAAATTTTGTGTTAGGTGTTCTCCTAGTATTAAGTGTAGGCCCGCAAATTTGATATAGTGTAGGTGCATAATTCTGATATAGTGTAGGTGTATAATTCTGATATAGTGTAGGTGCATAATTCTGATATAGTGTAGGTGTATAATTTCGATATAGCGTAGGTACATAATTTCAATAAAGTGTAGGTGCATAGTTTACGTTCGCGAATTTTTTTTTTTGCGTACGATTAATCATTCTCGATTGATCAATGCGATATTTCGGTTTCGTTCGCCCTTGAATGTATTGGTAGTAAGCAAATCTTCACTATTGAACGTTTTAGTGTCCCATTCTTCGTCTTGATGGTAACTACTCGAACTAGTTCATCTGGACCGGGGTGAGTCTCGATGATGCGACCCATCAGCCATCTGCTTGGTGGTAAATTTTCATCTTTTAGGAGGACCAAGTCTCCCAATTGCATGTTGTCATGCCTTTTAGTCCATTTTGGACGTTGTTGTAATCTGCACAAATATTCGCGGCTCCAACGGGTCCAAAAGGTTTGATACAGCTTTTGAAGCAGTTGCCATCTGTTCAGCCGATTTTCAGCAAGATCTAAGATTGAAGGTTCAGGTGGTGTGACAATTACGTCGCCAATTAAAAAATGCCCAGGTGTTAGAGCCGTATAATCTTCTGGATTTCTGCTGATTTCGCATAAAGGTCTAGAGTTTAGACAGGCTTCAATTTGTGCTAGAACAGTTGCCAATTCTTCATAAGTTAACTTAATATTGCCGAGTACTCTCCTTAAGTGTTGCTTGGTAGATCGTACTCCAGCCTCCCACAAACCGCCGAAATGAGGTGAGGCCGGTGGTATAAAATGGAATGCCACACCGTCATTTTCGTGCGACTGCGCCAACTCTTCTTTTAATTGCTGTAGCATTTGTTTGTGTTGTTTGGCAATTGTTTTATTGGCCCAACAAAATTAGTGCCGTTGTCACAGTAGATAGCTTGACATTTGCCACGTCTACTGCTAAATCGTCTGTAAGCCGCGATAAAGCCTTCACTACTAAGATCCGTCACCAGTTCTATATGTA
The DNA here is from genome assembly GCF_029603195.1 of Condylostylus longicornis. Taxonomy (NCBI): domain Eukaryota; kingdom Metazoa; phylum Arthropoda; class Insecta; order Diptera; family Dolichopodidae; genus Condylostylus; species Condylostylus longicornis. The sequence continues at coordinate 28,432 of NW_026578175.1, forward strand.
TGGCCTTTACAGTGAGGCATATAAAAATTGCAATGTATGCCTTGTACATCCTAGGATTTTTAGCTTTGTGGGTCTTGATTTCAAAGGGCCCGCAGTTGTCAACTCTAGTATGTGTGAATGGTCGTGCAGCCCTGACTCGAAAAGCTGGCAAGTCAACCATTCATTGGGTTTGAACTGCCGCGCGCTCTTTGTAGCATGTTATACACTTGTGTATCACTTGTCGAATTTGGTTTCTGGCGCCAATAATCCAATAGTTCCTATTTAAAACATTCAGCATAAGTTGGGCGCCACCATGCAAAGTTTCGCGATGAACCTTTTCCAACAATAGTCGCACAAAGGGACTTTTATCGGGAAGAATAATAGGAAATCTTTCATTGTAGTTTAATTCTGAGTGATATAATCGACCTGTCATGCGCAATATTCCATTTTCGTCTAAAAAATTGCCCAGTTTTGACAGACTACTATTTCCATTTATAACTTTTCGTTTTTGAAGCTGAAATATTTCATGCGCAAAATGATGACCTTGAACAATGCGTATCCATGTAAATACACTTGCATTGAATTCTGTTGCTGTTATAAAACTGCCACCATGCTTAACTTTCTTAATAACACTCATAAATCTTCTCACATAGCTAGTTACTCGTATTAATTTCGTAAATGTGGACAACCTATTTTGTAACCCTAGAATGTTGTTATCGAGATGATCGTTAGTGAGTGTACTGTTGCAAGTTGCTGATTTACGCACTTCTTCGTCGGTGCTCTCGCATGTGGCTCTATTAGGCCAAAATTGTTCAGGGATGCTCAACCATTCAGGTCCGCGCCACCATAAGTCCAGATTTGGCAGTTCTAAAGGTAGAACACCCCGCGAAGCACAGTCTGCTGGGTTCTGCTTTGACGGTACATGTCGCCATATATTCTTTCCCAATAAATGGTGGATCTCAGCGGTCCGATTTGCCACAACAGTAGTCCATTTACTTGGATGCCCTTGAAGCCAGGCTAAAACAATTTGGGAATCTGTCCAGGCCCGTACCTCTGACCAGTTCATAATTTTCAAAACGCAGATCATCGGTCTTGTTAATTTTGCTAACAATGCTGCTCCACTCAGCTCTAGTCTTGGTAAAGAAATCGTCTTTATTGGAGCTACTTTTGACTTTGCCGCCACCAGACTAATTTGCCTGCTACCGCTTTTGTTTGTGACTACCAAATGGACAACTGCCGCATACGCTTTAATTGAAGCATCGCAAAAACCATGTAGTTCCATTTTACATGCCGTCGAGGTGTAACTGAACCATCTAGTAATCTTGATCTTTTCTAATTCTGTAAGACTGGATCTGTAGTTCTGCCATTCATCCTGTAGTGCCTTTTCCAAATCATTATCCCAGCCCGAACGAGACAGCCATAATTTCTGTATCATTATCTTGGCCAAAATGATACAGGGTGCCAGCCAACCAAGCGGATCGAACAATTTAGACACTTCTGATAGAACTGATCGCTCCATCCTCCAATTTGGTAATTCTATACAAGAAGTAGTCGTTGGCTGGGTCCCATTGCACTCTTAGCGTTTTTACCGTTTCTGCATCCTCTATTTGCAAAGGTCATTCAATTTCTCGGTGCTCCTTAGGAACCGCCTGCAGTAATGGTGCCGCATTTGATGACCATTTACGTAATGAAAATCCACCCGAAGCCATCATGTTGATGAGTTGTTTCTGAAGTTGTAGTGCTTCTTCGAGTGAATCTGCGCCAGATAGCAAATCGTCAACCTAAAAGGACTCTAATGTTGCCTGCGATGCCAAAGGATATCTGATCCTTTCATCTGTAGCCAGCTGCTTTAACACTCGCGTAGCTAAAAAGGGTGCGGATTTAGTGCCAAAAGTCACGGTAGTTAATTTATAATCACAAATAGGTTTTCTAGGTGATTCTCGCCAAACTATTCGCTGATAATCGGTGTGTTTAGGTGCAAGTTTGATTTGTCTATACAGTTTTTCGAGATCGGCTGTAAAGGCAACTTTATATTTTCGAAATCGGAGCAAAAGAGTGACCAAGTCGTCTTGGATGACTGGGCCCTTCATCATCTTGTCATTCAAGGATGAGCTGTTGGATGTGGGTCGCGACGCATCGAAAACAACTCTTAATTTCGTGGTGGAGCTACTCTCCTTGACGACACCGTGATGCAGTAAATAATTGGAAATGACCTTTTGATTTTCATTTCTCAACTGGATTGGTTCCACCTTTTGCATATGATTCATGTTGCTATACTCATTAATGCACTAGATATAATGCTCTTGGAGTTGTCGATTTTTGCAAAACTGTTTTTCCATACCAAAGAGTCTGGGAACTGCAATGTGTCTCGAACTTCCAATCTCAATTGGGTCTTCTTCTATGAATGGTAGCTCCACCTGGTATCGTCCATCTACAGCCCTTGAATGTGTACTGCAAAAATGTTTCTCGCATGCTAGCTCCTCTTTAGTCATCATTTTATTTTCTGGTATTTCTTCAAGTTCTCAGAACCTCTTCAGAGTTTCATTTAAATCCGACTGCATGTGGAAGTTGTTTATCATTATTGTTGGAACATCTTGTAGCTTTACAGTTCCGGACAGGATCCAGCCGAAAATCGTATTCTGGGCAATCGGTGCGCCAAACGAACCCCTCCTTAAACCGTCCAATATTATTTGGCCAAAAACGTCAGCAACTATGAGTACGTCTATTTTTCCCATCTTGAAGTATTCGGGGTCAGCTAAAGTTAATCCATTCAGGTGTGGCCACTCTTGCACGAAGATGTCTCGCTCTGGTAACAAGTTCGTCAATTTTTTAAGCACTAAACCCTACACTTGTACTCCTGTAGAGCCACTTGCACTTTCAATTATTACTCTGACCCTAGCCAATGATTGGCCAATATTTGTTTGTGATACACCGTGTATGTCAGCGACTACCCTCTCCTTCTTTAAACTTAAGCCTTGCACCAGTGACTCTGTTATAAAGGAACTTTGTGAGCCGGGATCAATCAGCGCCCTAGCACTTTGATATCAGCCCGTAGTAGGTGAAACAACTCTGATATATGCTGTTGCTAGCAAGACCTGTTGTCTGGAATTGACAGCCGTGCCGCATGTGTGGACGTTATGACTGCCGGGTACAAAGACTGGTGCCAAAGTGGACAACTCTGGCGCCACCGCTGCTGCTTGCTGTGGAGTATGTGCGGCGTGGTGCGTATGTACTTGTGGTGTAGTTGTAACTTGTGATGAGGTTCGCTCTCCTTCATCCTTTCGGTGTAGTAATGTATGGTGACGTTTATGACACCTGCAGCAGCTCTGCTGGCTTGGGCAAGTGGTCATCATGTGTCCAGGCTTCAAACTATTTATGCAAAGCCCCTTAGTTTTTACTGCCTCCAATCGCTTATTTTGACCCAATCTTGAAAAGACTTTACACTTTCTTATCGTATGTGCGACTCTACAAAACGGACATGAAGCACCATTATTCGTTGACCCAGATGTAGCAACATGAAATGAAGTGCTGCAAGAATTCCGGCTTGAGTCGTTCTGTACATGACTTCTTGAACCTGCAAATAATTTTCTAGCTGCTATGGCCTCCAATGTGCGGAACCTTGTTTCAAAAAAATTTTCAAGCTGTCGCCAAGTGGGTAGCTGCTTTTCAACGCTGATGCTTTGTTCCCAAAGCTGATGCGTTTCCATTGGTAGATTCTGGACTATGAGGTAAACTGTAATTGGATCCCAGCCTTCCACGTCAATATGTAGATTTGTGAGAGCTTGTAAGCATTCATTTGTTGTGTCTAAAAGCCCCCTTACTGCAATGGCTGATTCCATAGAAAAATAAGTAATTGAAGAATATTCAAGCCGAACAAATGGAAAAAATTCAAACATGAAAACTAGGTACCAGAATCTTGGTGTATATGAAAAAATATGAACGTAGAAAAAAGAAAGAACGAAAAACAAAGAATATCGTTTCTCAATTGAACAATGATTTTATTTACGATATCTTGATTTTTTTTTATGATCATTTAAATGTATGTACGTAGGTATACAATACAAATAAAGATCAAACAAAATATTATGAACATATAAGTAGGTATGTATGTATGTATAAACATACTGAATGCATAATTTCTTTCTTAATATTATATGGTGTTTGATATTATAAGTTTATGAATAAAATAAAATTTTTGATTTGAAATTTTAAAAAGACAAAAATTTGTGCCATTATAGAAATATGTATATATGTATTATAATTATATAGGAATGTATTAATGTGTATTATATGAATATGATATTACGAAAATTATGTAAATTTTTATTACAATAATTATCATTTACGTGAAACGTTTATAATGTGAACTGTAATATATAAAATAGTAGAATCTTTCGACAGTTTTCATGAAATCGAAAGTGGTACAAAGTTAGATATTTCTTTTTAATTAAATCATTGTCTTCGTCGTTAAATTCAAAAATAAACTTTGGATTGAATAGATTAAGTAAGGGTACTGCTTTTTTTCTAAGTTTTTGCTTTAAAATATCTGTTATTTTAAAATGTTTGGAGCATATATATTTATTTTGAGTGGAAAAACTTGAATTAAATCCACAGTTTTCTAGCCAAGTTTGCTTTAAAGTGAAATCGGTGGGGAATTTAAATATTTTATGGGTCCTATTAGAACTAGTACATTCCTTGGCACAACATTTTTTTAATTTAGTGTTAGGAAAACTCAATATATTTTCAGGAATCTCCCTATATTTAGGCTCCCAGTCAAAAATAGTTGGAATTGCATTTTTTTTCAAATATTTAGTTCCAATGCAATCTGAATTAAAATGCTTATTACATATGAATTTATTTTTTATTTTTTCTTGTTTCAGATTACAATTAGAAAGCCAAATATTCAAAATATTTTTTCGCTTAGGAAATTTAAAAAGTTTAAAATTATTATTGGAATTTCTTTTTTGAAAGCAATTCGAAATAACACACTTTTCTAATATATCTTTTAAATTAAATTTATATTTATATGTTTTGCATGCCATTTTAATCATGCGTGTTTATTACAGCATAAGAACTTTAAATTCAAGCGATTAAATATCTACAGCCTTCGCTATTGTACGAACGCAATTATAATGTACATATAAAGTTCCAAAATTTTACAATTTCAATTATTTCAAACGAAAAAATATCGAAAAGCAGCGGCACGTACAAATACATATAATAATCTTATTAATATTTCGAATTTATGAATGTAGATATGTATTATGTATACCTATACATATACATACATATGTATAACTTGAAAGAATGCAAAGAAGTAATGAAAAAACAAGAGAATAACGTAAAAAACTTTTATCTATTTGGTATACAAAAAATTTACGATAAAATATTGTGTGTATACCAAATTTTTGTGTTCTTTTTGTTGTTTTTATTCATAGTAATTTTTTCATATACACCAAGATTCTGGTATCCCATTTCAGCAAGACAAAATGGAAAAAATTAATGTTGAGACCTCTTGGATTACTTATTTCTCTATGCTGATTCCTAGTGCACGATCGCCTGCCCAAGAAGCCGTTTCAATAGCGTGTTGACTAGCACCCGCTTGTTGTCGTAACGCTCCTGTAGCATGTTGAATGCATCCATATAGTTGTCCTCTGTTACCTGAAAAGCTCTTAGCAACTGTTCGGGCTCCCCAGTAAGATGCAACTTTAGATATCGTAATTTTTGTACTGTCGGAAGAGTTTCATTATTGTGGACCAGGGACCTAAAAAGGTCGTAAAAGGAAGGCCATTTCTGGTAATCACCATCAAATTGTGCCAGCGTTATCTTTGGCAGGTTTATCGCCACACTTGAAACCTCCTTTCTCATGCTTATGCTATGGTTCGGATCCACTTTCAAGTTCGCCTCCTTATTAGGAAACCTGTCGACCATTTCAGCATCTATGGACTGATGACTAGTTTGGAAGAGCGTCTTTATTTCATTAAACACGCTGTTCTCGAGGTACGGGCACCTTGCGCTCTCTGCATTCCTATCTGTGTAAGAGGCCACCAAAATCTGTCGATGACGCTTCTTTATCTCATTATAAAGGGTCTCTATGACGTTCAAAACTTCTTCATAACATCTCTTTGGTTTATTATCTCTTTTATCCCTAGAAAAATGAGTTACTATCTCCTCTATCAGGAATTTATCCGCCAATTGCAACTCAATTAACATGTCCGTGTTAAACCCTATGTATTTAATATATTTATTTATAAGGTTCCAAATACCCAGATCACTTCCGTACCAACTAGATTCCAAACAAATCAATTAAACAATTTAAACACTCAAAATAATATCTTTATTTTCAACTATATATACATATATATTTTTTGTCTAGTTTTATTGAAATTACAACTATTTTATTAATTAATTACAACTAGTGTCAAATAGTTCCTTTAAATATTAATTTAATTCAATCTGAATCACAAAGTTTTATTTGCAAAGTACCACGCAAGTGTTCATAAAAAAAAAATTTTTAATATATATTTTTCTCTCCTTTTTTTTTCACTAAAACTTATTGATAATGCTTCATTATGTCCAAAAAAAAATAAAAATTTTGTCCCGAAAAATTGTTCCCCTTTTTCTCTTTTTTTTTTTTTTTTAAGCACTCAAGAAGAGGACAAAGCGTATTTCAAAAAAAAAAATGTATCTTTATTAAAATCGCCAAAATTATTTTAGAAAGATCCAGTCTAATCCGCCAGTAAAATTTGTTTCAAAAAAATTTAAACCATTTATGTAAAATATTTTCATAAAGAAAGAAATCCTTATAATCAAAATCTCCAATTACTTTGTATGCAATTTAAAGAAATAATAGAAAAAAAATGGAACGAACTCATCATAATTTCTCTCTTCCTCTTTTCTAAGTCCAATCCTTGATTCCAATTGGCGCGACTCGCGAGACCGATACCGAAACCGCTTTTCACCTCTACACTACAAAATAAAAGTTTTTTTTTTGTTCTACACTAAATATATTATAGTTTTTTTTTCATTATTTCTTTTTTTGCACCACAAAGAAATTCCACCACTAGTCTCTTCAATATTTCAAACACTTTTCTAATTTCGCACCAATAGTTTGCAATTTGTTATGTGTTTTTTAGTTTGTTTCACTAAATCTGTTCTTTAATTTAAACTTAGTTTTCTTTTTTGCACACTACACTACTTTTGTTCTAGTTTTTTGTCTTAAATCCAAATTTTTTGTGTTTCTTTTCATTTTTTTTTTTTCTAATGCCGCGAATTTTCAATATAATCCGGCTCGAAGGACCAAAAAATGTTAGGCGGCGATTTGCGCTAACATTTTATGCAAGAACCACCAAAACCACTAAAATTTTATTATTGCCTCTTTTCAACGCAATTATTATTTTTCCTTTTTTTATAAAGAATAATTATAAGAAAAACAACTTAACTTTTGTTTCTTCTTTGCAATTCATGTACTAACAATTTATTAAATTTATTAACAAAATTTAATTTTCTTTTAATATGACTTTATATAAACTAAGTATATTATAATTTCAATATAAATTCAAAATGGATAAGTTCGATGCGACGGTTTTTCTAATACTGCATTCTTGATTTGGAATTTTCCATTCTATTTATAGATCCAGAAAAATTTTATCCAAACGGTTGTGCAACGTTGGTACACCGTTCACAACCAGTCCCACTTTTTTGGTTGATAACGTTTTCTTGTATATAAAACAGATGACGCAGTTCATTGAACTTGAAAATACAATGTAATTTTATATACACTGCGCCGTGATTTGTTGTTGTAAACACTCTATATTATGTATATACAATATTTCCCCTTTTTCATATTTTTCATTTCATTCGCTCGTTCTTTTTTATTTCACTCCACCACACTTGACAAATAGCTGATATGATTTATTTTTGATCGATTTTGCCATGCGGCAACACCGATCAAACTGAACGAAAGCTATTGAACGAATCTTTTTTTGTCTGCAAATGTCAATATTTGATTTATAAAAAATAAACAAGTGAAATGTGGTGTAGTGTTTTTTGTTGATTTATTTTGTTTTGCAAAATTAGCAAAAATTATGGAAAAAAAAGTTCCACAAATATTAAAAAATTAATATAAAACAAACACGAGATCAACCACGAAAGAAGGACTGACTGCGCTGGACCAAAATACCCAGGACTAAAGCGATTGCAAACCTGCAATATATTCAACAGGTAAGTTGAAGTTTCTTTTATATTTGATCAAATATATGTATGTTATATGCTTTAAGTAGTTTCAATTTTAGGTTGAGATGTACACTTGCGCAGTTGGATGCATATTGAATTCATCAGATAAGTACAATCATGTTATTGTTGTGAATTTTGTATTCTTTGTTGTTGTTGTTTTTTTTTCTTTTAGGAAATTTTCTTTGCCTGTGACGTCACGACGGAACAACGTTGATGTAATTATAGTTGAAAATATTATTTCAGCAGTTTTGTGTCGAAATACATATTTAAGTCATCTTTTGTTTCAATTGGTTTATTAGAAAATTTGGATACAAAAACCAACCTACTACTTACGTAGGTTATGAACATTGTACTTTCACATTGTACATTGTAATTTGTATGAATATTGTACTTTCGCGTCACTAAGATTATTGCTCTGCCACCAATTTTTTTATTGGTTTATACATATTCAATGGCATTACATGCAACCCGTATGTTATAGAGGGATATGACTATGACCTTGGATTTAACCATTTTGTATAAAAAGAATGCTCAGAAGCTATAAATCCAGTGGGCAAAGTTTTTTTAATGTACTCCAAATTGTAGTAGTGTGTGATATTTGTGATATCAGGCCATTTCAGGAGTATTTTGTACTTTATCATAATGATTTCGAATCAATTTTCTTCCTTGTACAAGCGCTTTGAAGAGTTTCATTTTCTTTCACACTTTCGCAGCTTTTACATTAAACTTTTACCTAGATAAATTTATTACAGATTAGTTTATAGCAAATCTATAATTGTTCTGAAGATGGGATCTTGAAAAACAATGACGTCAAATTTTCTCCAGTTGTTTCTTTCTTTGTTCCAAGTATTATCAAAGCCATAAGGGGTGAGCTATTAAATAGTTAGAAAATTTTTTAAAGTAATTTTGTAGAGATTAACCATAGTTCAAACCGCTCTTTTTACTTCATACAGCAATGTGAAAAAAAAAAATATTACAGAATTAGCACACGCCAAGATTTTGACAATTTACCACCACATCAAACTTGGTACGTTAAAATTCATATATAATTAGCACTGCCCAACGCAATGAAGCCAAATAGCCAGCGATAAAATCTAATTTTATCGCTGGCTATTTTTGTTTTAATTTGTTTCTATGTGTGTTTGACATTATATATGACAAAATATTAGACAGCCGATTGTCCCATTCAGCTGTTGTTCTATGTCAACAACAAAAATCGTTTGTCAGTTTCTGCTTTGATTTCTGCTACATAATTATGTAAAAAAGTTGTTAAAATATTATTTTTAATTTCTGTGCTTATTTTAAATCTCCTTTACTTATAAAAAACAACCCAGAAATACGAAGAGTGAGTAGTTTGACATCTCCCAATTCTTACAAGTGAGCTAAAGTATAAAACTGAACACAGTATAACACAATACGTTATAAAATATTATAATTTTTTTGTAGTTTGTGTTAATTTTAGTGCCACATGAAATACGAGTATAAATTGGAAAAAGAAACTGAGCAAAAAAAAAGAGACTACAACAGATTGGAAGTGAAACTGCAAGAGAGACTTCAAAATTGAAAGTGAAGATTGGATCTCGAATTCTTCATTTTCTTTTACAGGAGATCAGCAGCAAGCTAGATAAAATACAGTCCTTTAGAAAAAATAACGTCTAAGAAAAAATGGAAGTTCTTAAAGACTGGGCTTTTCCGATAATTCAGTTCTGCACTGAAAGATCTAACTTAGGTTTGTAAAAACTTTTTACGCATACTTACAAACTTCTACAATCTGAATGACATATCTTTGCATGTCTGAAATGTCTATAATTTTTTTTAACAAGCTTTTATTTTGTTGTTTGTCAATTTGTTTGTTTGCAAATTGTCAATTTTATAAAAATAAAAAAAGAAAGATGTCTGAAGAACAAAGTAATATACGTTTTTATCTGGAAAATAAAAGAAGACGAAGGCATTTGTTACTAACATACATTAAAACAAGTAAAAACGTTTCAGTCGGTATAAACCGATTGAATTATACCCTGCACCTTTCGTTATTGTGTAGCAATTACTCGAACCTCTGAAATCATTCTATAAAAACTTCACGGATATGTCTGACCTATAATTGGACATCCGACTGCCAAGTTTCATGAATCTGACATTATAATTTTTCCAAATATTTAAAATTAGCTTTTGGAGTTGTATGATAAGTACCTGAATCTGCCAAGCAATTCCATCAAAATTTCACAAATATATCTGATCTGTAATCGGACACACAACTGCCAAGTTTCATGAATCTGACTTTATTATTTTTCCAAATATTAAGAATAAGCTTTTAGACTTGTATGGGGTCTACTCGAACCTGTTAAGCAATTCCACCAAAACTTCAGAAATATATGTGACCTATAACTCGACATACAACTGCCAAGTTTCATGAATCTGACTTTATTATTTTTCCAAATATGTAAAATAAGCTTTTGGAGTTTTATGGCAAGTACCTGAACCTGTCAAGCAATTCCATCAAAACTTCACAAATATATCTGATCTATAATCGGACACATAACTGCCAAGTTTCATGAATCTGACTTTATTATTTTTCCAAATATTAAGAATAAGCTTTTAGACTTGCATGGGAGCTATTCGGACCTGTCAAGCAATCGCACCAAAACTTTAGAAATATGTCTGACCTATAATTGGACACACGACTGCCAAGTCTCATGAATTTGACTTTATTATTTTTCCAAATATTTAAAATAAGCTTTTAGACTTGTATGGGAGCTACTCGAACCTGTCGAGCAATTCCACCAAAACTTCAGAAATATATTTGAGCCATAATTGGACACATGACTGCCAAGTTTCATGAATCTGACTTTATTATTTTTCCAAATATTTAAAATTAGCTTCTGGAGTTGTATGGCAGGTACCCGAACCTGTCAAGCAATTCCTCCAAAACTTCACAAATATATTTGACCTATAATTGGACACATGACTGCCAAGTTTCATAAATCTGACTTTATTATTTTGCCGCATATAAAAAATTTGCTATTGGAGTTATATGGCAGCCACCCGAACCGGTGCGGCTATCCCATTATAATTTTTAGAGCATGTGTAGAATATAATTGGACACATGTATACAAAATTTTATATTTATAGCTTTATTAGTTTTTGAAATATTTAAAATAAACTCTTGGAGTTGTATGGCAGCTACCCGAACCCGTTGTCCGATTTAGTCCAATAACAATAGGGTTCGTCCTTGGCACAAAAGAAAAAAGTTGTGAAGGTTTGGTGTCGATTGCATTATTCGTTTTTGAGTTATCGTGCGATCGGACGGACGGACGGACGGACGGACGGACGGACGGACGGACGGACGGACATGTCTAAATCGACGCAGAATTTTACGCTGAGCAAGAATATATATATATGTCCATACCGCAGATGACTATTTCAAGTAGTTACAAACTCCATACCAAAGTTAATATACCCTTCACGAAGTGCAGGGTATAAAAAACGAAAAGATCCTTGTACCTAAGGTACCCAATTACTTGGAAACAATCAATTTGATGCCGGATACCATATTTTTTGAACATTTCAGGATGGAGCGCGATTGTTTTGTAGTAGTTTGTTTCATCATCAAGTCTGGCTTGTATCAACATTTTTATTTTACATTTATCCCAAAATTTTTAATTTCCTAGCCCTCTATGAAAGAAAAACATAAATTATTAAATGTACAAAACAAAAATTGCATAAATTTACCCCATTAATTCTTGAATATCCGACATTTTTCTATTTTACTAATTTTCACTTTTATTGCAGTATTAAAAAAAAATCTTTAAAATTACCTAAGAACTTAAAGCTCAATCGTATTTTCGAACGAGCTTTTTTTGCACGAGAACATTATCGAACATGCTACTTTTACAGATTTTGCAGATTCGATTTATCGAACGTGCTTTACATTCAGAACTAAGTTAGAACTGAATTATCGAAAAAGCCCACTAATGTCCAACAAATTGAACTCAGAGATTAAGAGGTGTCGAGAAACAAACGAAGGGCTTAATGTAATTTTTCGCTCTTTCAATTATTAAGTCACCAGATATAGGGAATCCTACAAAACGCTCCTGTTTGAATCGAGCATATAAAGTTGATTTAACATTGGGGTTTTCTGATTCTTTTGGCGTCTTTCTTTCTTCAACTTCTTTGTTAGAATCACATTGAGCATAAAAAAGTTTGTGCTTATATTTTTTTTTATTTATTTATTTAATTTTATATCTCAAGAGAGCAATTTTGCTCATACAGAGTGTGGTTTAATAAGTATGTTAATATACAAATTTAATTTAAAGAAATGTAAAATAATCGGTACATTTTCCATTACTAATAATAATTCATTAAATTTAAAGAAAAGTTAAAGAAAAACATAAAGCAATATAATAATAAATTGAAAAACAAAAATTCATAAAATTTATATACATAGCTAATTTAAATTCAGAGAAGTACAATTTTTAATTTTAAAAAAGAAAGTTAATTTTGAGTTTATCAAACATTAAACTTATCAAAAAAATTTTTTTTTATTTATTCCGTTTGCTGCTCGTTATTCGTTGTATTGTTTAAGTAGTTCTTTTTTCATTTCATTTTTAAATTTTATTTCAGTTAGAGATTTGATGCTTTCAGGTAATCTATTGTATTGAAATATTGCCGATTTCATAATTGGTTCAAGACCATTATGATTGTATGCCCTGGTGAAGCGCAAATGATTTGCTGATCTTGTATTATATTGATGCACTTCGGAGTTCATTGTTAACACAGTATTACTTTTTATATTATTATTTTTCATTTGATACACTTGCAATATTTGCACAAAAATTTTGTATTGTATTAGTTTTTCAAATCAAAAATTATATTGACTGCATTTCCATATTTTTACGTAACATCTTTCACAGTAGTTCCATTTTCGATTTCTTGCGAGATTTGCATCTTATCTTTAATAGATAAGATGCAAATCTCAAAAAATAAAGAAAAGTAAGAAATTAGCACCATTTACGTAACCGGAGACCGGATTTAGTTGGGGAGTAAAAATACCCACACATGTTTGTGGTACGAGTCCACTAAAATCCGGATTAAGCTCAGGCGCGTCTGATCCAGAGTGGACGGTTTCCTAGTATGTGTCTGATATTAGAGGGAGGACAGTAAAAAATACCCGCGTTTTAGTGCTTGCGAGGGCTAAGTTAGTAGACATATAACGTAAAAAGAAACATGAAATGTGCAATTATAAAAATATATATGCAGTACGATATCTACCAAAGTGTCAACAGAGACAACGGCTGTCGGCGAGGGCTTAATGTTCTAGGCGTTCAGAGAAGTCGCTAGTCGAAAAATAAGATCACTAGACGAAATTAATGAACCCATTTGGCAAGAGCTCAAGCATTGCAAGGTTCTTTCTAACGAAAGAAGATCTGAAAAAAAAAGAAAAACCTCTGATGGTAACGTAAAAGGCCGTTACATCAGGAACGGTAACCAATGGTCGATTCGCCTATAAGCGATTCGAAAAGCATGTGTAAGGAACTGAAAGAAGAGCTCTGCATATTTAAGGTAGAAAATTTAAGATTACTTAGACAGTACATAGTGGTAAATTCTTAAACGTCAAATTTTACAAAATCTGAGTTGTCTGAGTTTACGGATACTCTACTACGTTTTTACTCTCAGTCAAAGTTTAAATTCTTAAACGTTTAAAAAAAGTCAATTAAGCGTCAAAATTGTAGATTTTTTTTTTACATGCAGACAGTCTGACGTAGTAATTCAGTAAATAAATTTGATGTGTTGAGTGACTATTATTACGTTAAAAATAATATAAAAGATATTTTTATTGTTAATTTTTAATATGTAAGTATAAAATTATTTTGAATCTAAAAAAAAAATTTTTTTTTGTTTTGACGTTTACGGATGATCGAAATTCAAAGTCAATTACGGGTAAAAAGTTTACTAGATTTCTGTCCGTAAAAGTTTTAGTTTCAGACAGTTTGCAGACTAAAATCAAAATTTTGACGTTAAAGAATTTGCGGTAGCTTTAAATGGCACTAAGAAAGATAAAGTAGGTGTGATCGTTATAAAACAGATGAAGAAAAGTTGGCTAAAGAAACCCATTGGGTTGTAAAAACCAAAAGAAACTCAAAGAAGAAAAAAACTAAGAGCTCACCAGAAATGGAGCCAGCACAAGTAAAGAAATCTCCCCCAAAGTAAAAATACTTAATTAAAAAAACATAAACCTCTACCGGTAATAGACAGTAATATAATTATTTACGCGCAGTTAATAAGAATCCTCAAAGACGAAAGTATTAACGTGAAAGCAGGCACAGTCCCAATTTATTCAGCGCCACAAGCGGTTTCTAAAAAATTCGCCGCCCCTCCCTTTCCACAGTTCCACTTCTTTTAATACTGTGAACAAAATGTAATAAACATTGCACATTGTGAATCATAAATCACTTTCTTGTAACCTTATCATGCTGAATGCAGGATTAATTATAGAATTAAAGCCAGGAGCTAAACTTACAGCTTTTTATTTTATAAATTCAACAAGGTAATTTAGTTAACTATATTTTATGCAGTTATGATCAGATTTATTTCAATCATTTAAATTTAATTTTTCGGTTTTAAAAATCAAAAATTCATTTTTTGGCATAAGTGAAACTAAATGATGAAAGGTTTTAAAAAAATAATATCAATAAATGAACTTTTTCAAAGCTTATTTGAATATACAAAAGGAAAAATTTATTTATTTACATATATACTTAAATAGTTGTACATTGCGAAATTTTATATTTTTAATAAAAAACTCTGTCATTACAAACTTTCATTCCACAAATCATTTGGGAAATGAAGCAGTGTATAAAAAAATTTCGACTCGATTTAAAAATTTAGGACAAATTAGGTCTAAAATTTGGGGCTTAAAAAATAAGCTTTTTCATTATATTTCTTAAGATTTTATTAAAATAAATACATTTTAATAAAATCTGGTATTATAGACTTGGGGTTTTGAAATTTCAGAAAGTAGTTCTATTTAACTGTTCTAGATAAATGTATGAAATAAATTATGCACCATTTCATTTTACTTTTATTTTTTGGATCACTTGATTATTAAATAACATTTTTTCAATTCAATATAAGTAGTAGATATTACCAATTTATATTTAATTTTGCAATTGATCAAATTTTTTCCAAAAACGAAAGCAAATTGTAATAGCAAAAATTCGTAATAATCTGTAATTTTAAAGTTCAAAATTTTTTGTTATTAAACAAAATAAAGATATTGATATACATATCTCAATATCAAACTAAATCTTCCATTATTTAAGAATATTGTTCTCATTCTCTTTTACTATTTTCTTTTTTTTTTATTCTAAATTTTTACAGAAAAAGTAATACATTATAATAATGTGTTTGTTTGTTTGGGGAGGGGGCGAAAATTCAGCAAAAATAAAATTTTGCATATATGAAATAATTCAAATAATATAATGTGTGTGAACGATTGTTGACAGAGCTCAAACTAATCATAATAAAAATTTTGCTTTGTGATATAATTATATGTGTACGAGCGAGGGTTGATAGGGGTCAATCTCAGCCAAATATAAATCTTGCTTTATGAGATAAGTATATGTGTACGCATGAGTGTTGATTTTATACTTATTAGGCAATATAAATTATGTAAACATGTAAATTTTTGAATATTTTTATTTTTTGCGTATCTTCCTTCTATATTATATGAGACGATTTCACCTACGAGTATGTATACGTAAAATTGAATGTATACAGCTGTGTGAAATAATAACCTGTGTATATAGGCATATACGAATTCATTCTATTCTGCATATATCTATATTTTTAAATTTAGGGTTTTTTTAAGTCTTCCATAGCGCCCCTTTTTTTTTGTCGCCCATTGCGAATACATAGACATAATGAACAATGATCCCCTAAAAAAAAAGTTGAAAAGGGAAATGAATATAGGCAATTAACTAAAGCTGTTAATAAAGACAAAGTGCAATGGCATACTTATGAAAATAAATTGGCGACGCCAATCAAAGTAATGGTCAGAAACCTATATCCAACAAGTGAACCACTGGTATAAAGTTTGAACTTATACAAAAAATAAGAGAAAATGACGTAAATTTTTTTAAAAAGTTGCCCTTTTTTTGTCCTTCGATTATACTTAAGACATAAATAAAATATATAAAATAGAATATCTTCAGCACATGAGAATAAAAATTGAGCCTCTTAGAAGTAATAAGAAAGATAATTTTCAGGCCAGGTGTGCAAACTGTAACGATGTTCAAAAGTAATCGACCTAAACGAGTTCTAGGTAATCATAATGGGACCCCAAGGACTATTAATTCTCTTACATCATATAAGGTAAGAAATTGTATTAAATATTCACAAGTGACTTCCAATACTGCAGAAAGTGATATAGATAAGAAACCTAAGGAAGGTATGAAAACTAAAGAAATTTACAATAATACAATGTAAATGATACAAAGAAATAGAAAGGAATTGCAAGTAGCATAATGCAAATGATGTAAGATGTGCTAAAAAGAATTAATGATATCTCAATAAGACTAACTACTATGGATAATAAACATAATAAAGTATGTCGATTTCCGAAATATGCAACCGCGAATCGAAATCCGAAAAATGTCAGTAAACAAAATACGAATTGTAATCTTTTGTAATTCCCGTCCCCATCTACATCACCCCTATAACTATGCCTATACCAAACCCTCCCACTTCCCGAAGCATCCAGTATCAGGCGAGCAACCGCTTCGCATTCACATAATGAGTGCTCCATCGTTTCATCGTCTTCCAGGCACAAACGGCAGACTCCGTCCCTTGCCTTTCCCATCCTTTTTTAATGGACCATCGAGAGACAGTGTCCAATGGGAACTCCAATATAGCATGGCCAGCTTTAGTCCCTCAAATCCAAAGGGTTCACAAATTCTCATAGTGGGAGAGGCCCGGGCAGCTGTTTCAATATTCAATCCTGGACCGCCCCTACTTATCACTCAGAGCACCCAGGACCGTTATCCTTGGTACCCCAAAGCATGGTTTTGGCCCATTGAAAGAGTCGCCGCTTCCCCACTGGCGAGACCATTAGCTCTCTCATTCTCGTCTGCACCGTAGTGTCTCGGCATCCACATCAAGGTTAATTTTTTGTGCCTATCCAAAACACCTATGGTGTCAATCCATTCCCTTAGCAGCCTAGATCTTGTTACATCAGAAGAGAGGGTCCCAAAAACTGCCCTACTGTCCGATATAATAAATATTTTGCTTCTTCTAATGTTCCCCCTGATTCGTTCTAGAGCACATAGCTTTATGGCATATGTTTCAGCCTGATTTATCGATGGGCAGTGTCCGAGGGCTCCTGTGATGCTGACGCGCTCTTCGTACACACCCTCGCCTACCTCTTCGTTGGTTTTGGATTCATCCGTGTAGAAGAACACGGCTCCAAGTTCTGGCCCCTCCTCGTCTCAGATTTACATTTCAGGTAGATTCGCAACGTAAGCCTCACTATGTTCTTCTCCCTCAGACCAAAGTCCAATGGCAGTTTCATGTCGTGTATACCGTTGGCCCATCTGTGAGTAAGAGCCATTAGCTATGTGAGTACGTACGGTGATTAATTTTATTTGATAATCAGTTTTGATTTAGAAAGCGTTGAAGTATTAGGAAGGCTGCCCTTGACTCTTGGGTTGCCCTATCTATTAATATTTGCACAGCTTCTGATTCTCATAAGTTGCTGCTAGTGAAACTGTACAATGAGGACTTTAAGGTCTTTTTTCTGAACTGGTTCGAACATTTTCGTAATTGTAGTCAGGTGTCAAGAAATAATAGTTTATTTAGTAATGTCGCTTATATTGATGAAGATTGTGCACTTATATTAATGAAAATTATACACTGAAGATTCTGCCCCAAAATATTTTTGATTTGAATTGAATAATTTTCTAATAGATGTGTAGGTAACATAAGTTAACTTTTAAGTGTTGAGTTTTATTTCTTGACAACAAATGTATGTCTTTTTTGTAGGTTTGAGGATGATTCATTACGCAATGTTCCATTGCAGACTTCAATATTGAAATTGCTTTTTGAATGATGGGGCGGAGAGCTTCAAGATTCAATATTTACTTTTGCCGCAGTCACACTTCTTTAAAAATATACTCGTTTTAGAATATTACTTGTCATATTATTAAATTTTCTTGCGTGGTCTCCTTCAACATTAAAACAAAAAATGTTTTTTAGAATTTTCATTGACAAATTTTATTTGATGAAACTTTTCTGATGTAAATAAGCTAATTTTGTTACATATGGCTTCATAATAAAAACTAAAATTTTTACAGGCTCTAAAACGAGTTAATAATATGCAACTGTATCATTGATAAAAATAGTTACCTAGATTATTTCTAGAAATCATGACATAAATTTTAATAATTGTGTTATAACGGTTTAGCCTTATATCCACCATTAATCAATTTTCAGCGCTCATTTCTTTAAAATAAAATATTTTTGGCAAGAGTCGGTTCGCCTGCCTATCGGCTTATCAGTGTTTGTGTACGCGTTTATTTTAAAATTAGCGAAACCGATTTTGATGAAACCATATATATAAGTTTATTTTAGCTATGTCACGAATTGATCAACTTTTGGAATATGCCAGAAGTTGATCAATCCGTCCACCGGAACTTAGGTTTTTTATGTACCGATTATATTATATTCCCGAGTATTTTCAAGAAAATATTGAACAGATTCTTTTGAAATTTTATTAATTTTAAGTAAAGAGAAATAATCAAAAAATTTTCTTAGAATTTAATGTAAATTTAGTGTGTTAAAAGAGGGAACTTTTAGATTTTTTGGAATATAAGAGCTGGGAAACTGAGATGAGGGCCAATTTTACATTTTTTATTTACATTAAAACTAATTGACGGAATTTTTTCAAATTTAATATATGAGTTGTGTTTGCTAGAAGAGCTAACTGGTGAACTTTTCAGGGAATTCGGATGGCGAAATGTTTGAAGGACATTTTCGTAATCTTATTTTTTACAATGTTTATTCAATAATAAACATTTTAGGTGAGCTATAGACAACAGACTCTATGTGCTCGGTTATGTGTTGATCACATCAGTTTTTTTCTATTTAAATTGATATGCTTTTTTAATTGTTTTTTCTTTTTTTAAATATTTCATTTCTGCTCTCATTCCTCTTATGAAAGTTCAACGCCCAGTTCTGAAAATGGTGAACTTTTTTTTTTATTTCAAAACTTTAAGCGAAATTTTATGTCACTTTTTTGCAGTATATGACATTCTCAAAAACATCCGTACTAAAATTTAAGTGGTTGACCTTTTTTGGAAGAGAAAAAAGGCGCGCAAAAAATAGACAAAATAAGAGAAATCCAAAATTTTGTACTATAAGTATATGAGCGCGCATTACTTCAGTGCATTAGCAATACTAAAGTATTACAGATTACACTAGCAATACTTTAAGGGATTAGGTGGCTTCCAAATCGAGTCTTTATCCTATGTTATTCAATAATCCTTTCAACTTTTTATATATGATGTTTGCATTTACAAACCTCATATAATAACAATGTACACCATAATTTTAAGTTATTAGATGTATTTTTTTTTTAAATTTATCTACATGTGTACGTGATTTTCTTTTCACAAGAACGAATCTAGCACTACATATGTATACATACACATATATTATAATAAATTTTTTATTGTCTTTTGTTTTTTTCAATTTTCATTTCGAGCTATATTTTTGATTATACTCCTACTTGTCTAAATAATTTTCACTATTCAATTTTAATATAAAGCTTAATTTCGTTTATATTTTTTATAAATTATACCTTTACAAAATTAAATGAAATTAAAAATTCAATTTAAAGTATCTTAAAAAAATCTTGCTTTACCAAATTTTAATTTAAGGTATCTTATAAATCTTATTCACAACTTTAACATTTTTCACAATTCAACATGCTACGTATGTATACAATTCTGTTCATACCAATTCCCAGATAACAAATGGGCAAAATCAAGTATTTTTGCATATTACCCTCTATATCTTAATCAGATACATGAATTAATCAATGTTGCCCTTAAAATATTGGATAAGTTGAAGAAAATTAAAACAGCTCCTATAGTACGCCATCTGGAATTTTACTTTGAAAACCGACAGTTTGGCAAATTTTATCCACCTGTCTCCATTAGACATCTGTAAACCACTCCAACTAAAACTCCTAAGACTGCGGTTATAAAAAGTAATAAACAACGCATATGCACAATGTATAAATAACTCAAGAATATATGAAATATATGTATGTATGTATACACATAAGTTTTTCAAAATAAATCGTTCTTGTCGAAAGTTTTTTACCTATTACCTATTTACTTATTTTTTTAAACCTCCTTAAACTACAAAAAAAATTTTTGTTTACATACATATGTTTATGATTGATCCCAATGAATAGATAATTAAATATTATAATTAAGAAATAAGTAGACATAAAGAATTCACTTTGTTGTTTCTTTTGCCTTACTTTTCTCTGTTTTTTTACCTTTAATTCAAGCAAAAATGTACTTAAACACACTCGCCTTACTTTACATAAAAAAATTTCACCTTAAAATATAATAAAAATATAAGTCACGTAAAATTAACCTAATTAACTAATTACAATATATGGGAGTTCAGTGAAAAATGATATTTTGACGTAAAACTAGATCTGTTTGCTGAATTAATTTTTTGTACCTGAGCCTGTTGTTTACAATAAATTTTATTTTATACTTACACGTACATATAAAAATCAATGTCCTTGACATTGTCGTTGTGTTTCAACTATGATACGCTCTTGCGTATGTGTACATGTACGTTTAAAGGAACTAAACCAAAGAATAAATTTACTGAATAAAATTTCAGCATAATTTTTTTTTCCCTTTTTTGTTATGTTAGTAATATAGTAGCTTTATAGTTGCTATATTGATATATACTTGATTTTTGAAATGTTTTCGATATTGATCTGCTTTTCAGCTAAATTCTAATTTTTTTGTTTATGTATGTTGATTGACCTACATTGAGACATAAGTAGTCTTTCACAGACTGTTTTTATTTTTAAACTAGTTTTTCTTTTTCTTTCAATTTTCCTATAACCCAGGTATTTTGAAAATTAATGAACCATACCTTGAATGATTTTTGCGGTCAAAAATGTAATAATGCTTTAACAAAAAACCACTTTAAAGTTACAAAATGGAAATTTTTTTCAAAAATTTTGAATAGATAAAAAAATAGCAAAGGTTTCTAATATAAATACGGAGAATTAACCAACTTAATTCAGTATCAGCTTCACATCTAAAGAAATCACAAAACTGGGAAGTAAATTAATAAAGTATTTCATTTTTGTTAAAGTTAATGATTTAGGAATTTAATCATGAAATATATATGGGTGTTATACCTGTTGACATTATTGGTCACTTATTCGGTAGGACACAAGCATCATCATCATGAAGAAGGACATGAGGAGGATGGCGGCCATAAACATCATGAAGATCATCATGAAAAAAAAGGACATAAAGGAGATAAAGGTCATAAGGGTGAACATCATCATCATCACGGAGATAAAAAGCATTATGAGGAAGATGATCATCATAAACATTATGAAGAAGATGGTGGACACAAGAAAAAACATTGGGACGAAGATGAAGACTATGGTGAGCATCACGAACATAAAAAGCACCATAAAGGTGGAAAACATCACCACAAAAAGGGGCACAAAAAAGGACATAAGACCACTGGATATCACAAAAAAGCGCATAAAGACGAATATAAAAAAGAGCACAAATTTTGGGATGATGACGAGAAAGGTGGACATCATAAAAAACATGGCAAAGGTCACGAATATCACGAAGATCATCATGGGGAACACAAAAAGGGTGAACATCATGACTCTGCTTTTAAAAAAGGACATAAAGGGGAAAAAGGGCATTATGATAAAGGACATTTTGATGACGAGCATAAAGGGCATAAAGGTCATCACGGTCATGATGAACATCATCATCATCATGAGCATTATGGTAAAAAAGGAGGTAAAAAACATGGTCATGAACATGGGTTTAAAAAAGGAAAACATTAGTATTAATTATGTGATTTTAAAATTGATGTTGCCAATGGGATACTGAATTAAAGTAATATGAAGTTTAAATAAAAATTGTTTTTCAAAATAATATAATAATAACTGAAATTAAAAATCTGTCTACAAGCAAAATAATGAAAAAGAATTCAAATGTAGAGATGAAATAATGTCAATTCCAGCGTACTTCTATGTCTATCACCTTTTTTTTTCAATTAAATAGTATAGTATAGATTTTCCATAAATCCAGATTCGTTCCATAAACCAAGAGATGCAATTATAGTAGAAATTTAAATTTTTATATAGAAAACTCGCTCTTATTGAAACATTTCTGACATTTTGTGAGTCACATCTTCTGCCAACTTAATACACATAGTTTTAGTAATAATTTAAAATTTTAAGGTTCAGAAATCTTATAGTGTTTATGACATAATATTGTTTTTTAATATTTTTAAAATCGGTCATTTTTGTAATTTTTGGTATCGGTCAAATATGATATCGTACAATCGGTATTAGTAATGCAATACAACATATTATTATATATAATTGCTTAGAATTTGGACTATTACTCTTAAAAGAAATTTGTTTGCAATAATTTGCAATGACGTAATGCATTAAATTCAAAGAAATGAGGGGTTTAAAAAAAAATAAGTGATTGCACCAAAAAATTAAAAATATAATTGAAAAAGGCAAATGAATTGAGGAAACATGATTGATTAATACATGAGTGAATAGGTACCAAGTTACATGCTTTTTCGAATTTCTTCTTCTTTTAATGCTCATTCGAGTGCTACATACATATGTACTAATGCTAATGCATTAAAAATGTACAAAAAATACAATGTAAAAATGTACTTCTAAGAACAATTCTTAATTTTGTTTTCGAAATATTCCAATTGAAATATTCTTTTATTTTTTTTTTCAATTTTTTACTTTAGTACGTTTTCAAAAGCCTCAAAATAAAAAGTATGTAATTTTTGAAGGAACGCTATCAGTTAAAATATAATCCGTTGATTTTCCTAAGAAAAATCGTTCCATTAAAAATATTTAGTTGAATTTGGTGAAAACAAAAGAAATTTTTCCTTAACGCAGTAACTGAGAGCGAAACGGCAAAAAATTGTAGTCCTTTAAATGCGTCCGTTGAAAAGTATAAATCAATCAAAAACTGTAAAATGTATTTTTTAACTGTCGTTTTCATTTAATACAACTAAATCAATAAAAGAAATCCTTTAAAAAGTTAAAAAAAAATAACAAAGTTAAAGCTGTTAAATATGTCTGTTGAAATGTTTTTTTGTTGCATCTTTTTGTTAAATCGAACTCTTATTAATATTTTATTTCATTTAACATATTATTCATATTATATTTACATAATGACTTAATTAAATAAGCTTGTGAATAATTATTTTTCACTAATTACTATTGTATTACTACACTAGTTGATTTTGTTTTTTTATTATATCATACATATGTATGTATATGTCAGATGGATTATCAATAAATTTAAAAAGCGTATTGACTGGTTCACTGATGAATTAGGCGATTTTAACATGGATGTTTTTTAAATTAAATGTTCTTATGTACGTGCATTTTATATAACTCGGGCACCAGTCACATTTTGTACAAATAAAAAACTTTAAAATTTTATATCCAAATTCACATTCGTAAACCGTTTTTTTAAGAATCTATAAGTCGTTTTTTCCAAGAATCTGAAGAATAGCGGTTCCAAATGTTTTAAGAAGTTCAGTAGAGAAATATTTTGTAGTTCATAAAAAAAGTAGTATTTAAAATGTCGTTTGAAGTAAAAACCGGTTAGTTAGTTTTACGGACTTATTTTTATGTATAGGACATAGTTCGCTAATGGTAACGAAACTTTTTCCTTTAAAATCGTAGAAATGGAAAAGTTTCAATAAGACAACAAAATTTCCAATCAAAATAACAAAAAAAAATCTTTTAAAAGATAACGGTTTCCAAATCACGCGTTATTTATTTTTTAATTTTTTAGTTTCATATGCACTGGCGAAACATGTAACTTAATGTTACTTCTTCACAAATGAGAATTTTCAAATTTATTTATTCAATACTGTTAAAATACACATTTTTTTCTATTACAAATATAATTAGTGTTAAAAGTGACCTTGTCCTAGAAAAATAATTTTTAGAGCTGCCTAGCCTTTCTGTTAAAATCAATTTCGAAGCAAGATTTTAAATTGCAGTAATATTGTACAAATCTTTTGCATGGGAATAATATGTGATGAAAATTTGTACATGTACGATTTACTAGCAAAATTTGCGACAGTTGTAGTAAGTTAAGTTTTCCCTCATGTTCAAATTTATATGTTTTCTATATTCATATTGTTTGTTTCAAAATCAGAACTCATAACTAGGTATCACTTTTTAGTAAAAGAATCTCAAAAGAATACAATAGAAAAAGCCTTGCAAAAGTTTTTTTATAATGTGGCGAATTCTTATTATTTATTGACATTTGTTTTATGATGTTTCGTACATTCATTTAGCATGATACGTAAATAATTAATGTATTATTCAAAATATGTGTATAAAAGAGTTGAAGATATGATTAAATTACCGCACGTAAATGTGTAAGTTATATATCCGACCTACTATTAATCCTAAAACTAATAAAATATAAAATTTATTATATGATTCTTAAAATTTCAACTTAAACAATTTCATGACTTATTTTAATTCAAGCATAAGAATCATACCTTCTGATTTATTCTTTTTTATTATTCTTATTGTAGGAATTGAAAGTGACAGCTCCAGGCGCGGTTCTCCTGTATTCGTCGCCCTAAGCATTTCCTAAAAAGTGCGCCCCCCTTCAACCGTTTCACCTATTTTATTACTGTGACCGGCATTGCATATTGTGCATCATAAAGCACTTTCTTGTAACCTTATTATGCTGAATTATAAAATTAAAGTCTGGAACTAAACTTTCAATTCTTTGGTCTATAAATTCAAAAACAAGGTAATTTATTTAAATGTATGTTTTTTTATGAACTTATGATAAGATTTATGACAATCATTTAAACTTAATTTTTTGATTTTAACAACCAAAAAATTTACTTTTTGACGTAGGTGAAACTTATTGTAAAAGGTTTTATGAAAATTATATCAAATGAACTTTTTTGAAAAATTTATTTACTTACATATATACTTAAATGATTGTACATAACGAAATTTTATTCATAATTTTAAATTTACGAATAAAATTTGGTTTTTTATTTCACAAAACGCCTGAGCAATGAAGCAGCGTATAAAAAAAGTATATTAAAGAAAATCAAAGTTTCGTTCTAAAATTTGTGACTTGAAAACTAAAGTAATATAGGTTGACACATTTCAACAATTTGAAATATCTCATTTCGGTTATTTATACGTTACTTATAAAATTGTTTCAAATAATATCAGTTAGTTTTTAAGTTATTAAAAATAAATATGTATTAAACTAATGTCTTTATATCTAACAAGTCCCAATGCTCAGAGAGAAACTTGAAAGCACGACCTTATTTTATATGGGTTTTTTTTAAATCGAAGTGGCTATTTTTTGAGAAGAAATATTAAAATAAATTCACACTTAAAATATATTTGAAAAATCAAAAAAATATATTATTATTTTCATTGATAATTATTTTAAAATTTCAAAAAAAGCGGAAAAACAACAAGCACATCCTTCGCCTTCAACGTTTTATATGTTACTGAAAGCATTTTATTATTTTTAAGTGAACAGCTTTTTTTTCTTGTAGGGTAAGTTAACTCAAGATATGGGGAGTAACTGTGGTGTCAAGTTGAAAATATAATTAATGAAAGATAATTCTTAAATGTTGATATAAATACATAGTAAAGAAAAAATTTGAAGAGGGAATTAGAAAATAATATCTAAAATACAATCAAATATTATTTTTTAAATACAAATTTTATATAAACTTCAAAATTTTACCTCTATTTTTATTTGAAAAAATATTAAAAACTTACTATCATTTATATCAATTACCTAAGAAAAAAAAATATTTAAAATGTTTGGAAAAAACAATCATATATTTTTATGACCGGATTTGAATATTTTTTTATTTTTGAAATAAATGGTATTTTACCAAATGACTCAAAAATCACGACTGTAAAATAACAGGTATTTTAAAATTTGTTCTTTATGTAATATTCTTTCCGTTTAGAATTAAGATAGGTCATACGTACACATGCAGGGACATTTTATAAATAGATTGCTCTTGTTTACCTGCTAATAAAATATGAAAGAAGAGCACAACAAAATTTTTGAAGCACTCATAAAGCATGTTCGAAATAGTTTTAAAATAATTATTTAAAAAAAAAATTGATTGGAAGTAGGTACATACATATTTATTTTTAATAACTTAAAAACTAACTGATATTATTTGAAACAATTTTATAAGTAACGTATAAATAACCGAAATGAGATATTTCAAATTGTTGAAATGTGTCAACCTATATTACTTTTATTAACATTTTTGTTAGCCGACACTACTCAACTTACCTTATTGGGAAATACAAAATGTGCATAAAAAATCATACATCCTTCCTCATTAACATTTGGAACCATACTGAAATATGAATTTCAAATTTTTTATCATTTTTTCTTTCCTCCTGCCTTTCTTTCTTTTTCCTGCAATAGAATTTAAATGGGAAGCTTTTTAAAAAATGTGTATAATATCCTGAGATTTTTTAAAATATTAAACTGTTTTTTACGTAAAAAAAAAGAAAAAAATAATAAAAAATATGACACGATCAGTGGCATTTAAAGAAAAAACCAGCAACGAAGCCAAAAATTCGTAATATTTCGTAAAAAAAATTGAGTATTGGGACTTGTCAGATATAAAGACATTAGTGTATAATATCCTGAGATTTTTTAAAATATTAAACTCTTGTTTACTTGAAAAAAATAAAAAATAATAAAAAATATGACACGATCAGTGGCATTTAAAGAAAAAACCAGTAACGAAGCCAAAAATTCGTAATATTTCGTAAAAAAATTGAGTATTGGGACTTGTTAGATATAAAGACATTAGTAACAAGTCCCAATGCTCAGAGAGAAACTTGAAAGCACGACCTTATTTGATATGGGTTTTTTTTAAATCGAAGTGGCTATTTTTTGAGAAGAAATATTAAAATAAATTCACACTTATTATAAAGCAGTTAAAATTTAGAAAATATATTTGAAAAATCAAAAAAATATATTAATATTTTCATTGATAATTATTTTAAAATTTCAAAAAAAGCGGAAAAACAACAAGCACATCCTTCGCCTTCAACGTTTTATATGTTACTGAAAGCATTTTATTATTTTTAAGTGAACAGCTTTTTTTTCTCATAGGGTAAGTTAACTCAAGATATGGGGAGTAACTGTGGTGTCAAGTTGAAAATATAATTAATGAAAGATGATTCTTAAATGTTGATATAAATACATAGTAAAGAAAAAATTTGAAGAGGGAATTAGAAAATAATATCTAAAATACAATCAAATATTATTTTTTAAATACAAATTTTATATAAACTTCAAAATTTTACCTCTATTTTTATTTGAAAAAATATTAAAAACTTACTATCATTTATATCAATTACCTAAGAAAAAAAAATATTTAAAATGTTTGGAAAAAACAATCATATATTTTTATGACCGGATTTGAATATTTTTTTATTTTTGAAATAAATGGTATTTTACCAAATGACTCAAAAATCACGACTGTAAAATAACAGGTATTTTAAAATTTGTTCTTTATGTAATATTCTTTCCGTTTAGAATTAAGATAGGTCATACGTACACATGCAGGGACATTTTATAAATAGATTGCTCTTGTTTACCTGCTAATAAAATATGAAAGAAGAGCACAACAAAATTTTTGAAGCACTCATAAAGCATGTTCGAAATAGTTTTAAAATAATTATTTAAAAAAAAAATTGATTGGAAGTAGGTACATACATATTTATTTTTAATAACTTAAAAACTAACTGATATTATTTGAAACAATTTTATAAGTAACGTATAAATAACCGAAATGAGATATTTCAAATTGTTGAAATGTGTCAACCTATATTACTTTTATTAACATTTTTGTTAGCCGACACTACTCAACTTACCTTATTGGGAAATACAAAATGTGCATAAAAAATCATACATCCTTCCTCATTAACATTTGGAACCATACTGAAATATGAATTTCAAATTTTTTATCATTTTTTCTTTCCTCCTGCCGTTCTTTCTTTTTCCTGCAATAGAATTTAAATGGGAAGCTTTTTAAAAAATGTGTATAATATCCTGAGATTTTTTAAAATATTAAACTGTTTTTTACTTAAGAAAAAGAAAAAAATAATAAAAAATATGACACGATCAGTGGCATTTAAAGAAAAAACCAGCAACGAAGCCAAAAATTCGTAATATTTCGTAAAAAAAATTGAGTATTGGGACTTGTCAGATATAAAGACATTAGTGTATAATATCCTGAGATTTTTTAAAATATTAAACTCTTTTTTACTTGAAAAAAATAAAAAATAATAAAAAATATGACACGATCAGTGGCATTTAAAGAAAAAACCAGTAACGAAGCCAAAAATTCGTAATATTTCGTAAAAAAATTGAGTATTGGGACTTGTTAGATATAAAGACATTAGTAACAAGTCCCAATGCTCAGAGAGAAACTTGAAAGCACGACCTTATTTGATATGGGTTTTTTTTAAATCGAAGTGGCTATTTTTTGAGAAGAAATATTAAAATAAATTCACACTTATTATAAAGCAGTTAAAATTTAGAAAATATATTTGAAAAATCAAAAAAATATATTAATATTTTCATTGATAATTATTTTAAAATTTAAAAAAAAGCGGAAAAACAACAAGCACATCCTTCGCCTTCAACGTTTTATATGTTACTGAAAGCATTTTATTATTTTTAAGTGAACAGCTTTTTTTCTCATAGGGTAAGTTAACTCAAGATATGGGGAGTAACTGTGGTGTCAAGTTGAAAATATAATTAATGAAAGATGATTCTTAAATGTTGATATAAATACATAGTAAAGAAAAAATTTGAAGAGGGAATTAGAAAATAATATCTAAAATACAATCAAATATTATTTTTTAAATACAAATTTTATATAAACTTCAAAATTTTACCTCTATTTTTATTTGAAAAAATATTAAAAACTTACTATCATTTATATCAATTACCTAAGAAAAAAAAATATTTAAAATGTTTGGAAAAAACAATCATATATTTTTATGACCGGATTTGAATATTTTTTTATTTTTGAAATAAATGGTATTTTACCAAATGACTCAAAAATCACGACTGTAAAATAACAGGTATTTTAAAATTTGTTCTTTATGTAATATTCTTTCCGTTTAGAATTAAGATAGGTCATACGTACACATGCAGGGACATTTTATAAATAGATTGCTCTTGTTTACCTGCTAATAAAATATGAAAGAAGAGCACAACAAAATTTTTGAAGCACTCATAAAGCATGTTCGAAATAGTTTTAAAATAATTATTTAAAAAAAAAATTGATTGGAAGTAGGTACATACATATTTATTTTTAATAACTTAAAAACTAACTGATATTATTTGAAACAATTTTATAAGTAACGTATAAATAACCGAAATGAGATATTTCAAATTGTTGAAATGTGTCAACCTATATTACTTTTATTAACATTTTTGTTAGCCGACACTACTCAACTTACCTTATTGGGAAATACAAAATGTGCATAAAAAATCATACATCCTTCCTCATTAACATTTGGAACCATACTGAAATATGAATTTCAAATTTTTTATCATTTTTTCTTTCCTCCTGCCGTTCTTTCTTTTTCCTGCAATAGAATTTAAATGGGAAGCTTTTTAAAAAATGTGTATAATATCCTGAGATTTTTTAAAATATTAAACTGTTTTTTACTTAAGAAAAAGAAAAAAATAATAAAAAATATGACACGATCAGTGGCATTTAAAGAAAAAACCAGCAACGAAGCCAAAAATTCGTAATATTTCGTAAAAAAAATTGAGTATTGGGACTTGTCAGATATAAAGACATTAGTGTATAATATCCTGAGATTTTTTAAAATATTAAACTCTTTTTTACTTGAAAAAAATAAAAAATAATAAAAAATATGACACGATCAGTGGCATTTAAAGAAAAAACCAGTAACGAAGCCAAAAATTCGTAATATTTCGTAAAAAAATTGAGTATTGGGACTTGTTAGATATAAAGACATTAGTAACAAGTCCCAATGCTCAGAGAGAAACTTGAAAGCACGACCTTATTTGATATGGGTTTTTTTTAAATCGAAGTGGCTATTTTTTGAGAAGAAATATTAAAATAAATTCACACTTATTATAAAGCAGTTAAAATTTAGAAAATATATTTGAAAAATCAAAAAAATATATTAATATTTTCATTGATAATTATTTTAAAATTTAAAAAAAAGCGGAAAAACAACAAGCACATCCTTCGCCTTCAACGTTTTATATGTTACTGAAAGCATTTTATTATTTTTAAGTGAACAGCTTTTTTTCTCATAGGGTAAGTTAACTCAAGATATGGGGAGTAACTGTGGTGTCAAGTTGAAAATATAATTAATGAAAGATGATTCTTAAATGTTGATATAAATACATAGTAAAGAAAAAATTTGAAGAGGGAATTAGAAAATAATATCTAAAATACAATCAAATATTATTTTTTAAATACAAATTTTAAACTTCAAAATTTTACCTCTATTTTTATTTGAAAAAATATTAAAAACTTACTATCATTTATATCAATTACCTAAGAAAAAAAATATTTAAAATGTTTGGAAAAAACAATCATATATTTTTATGACTGGATTTGAATATTTTTTTATTTTTGAAATAAATGGTATTTTACCAAATGACTCAAAAATCACGACTGTGAAATAACAGGTATTCTAAAATTTGTTCTTTATGTAATATTCTTTCCGTTTAGAATTAAGATAGGTCATACGTACACATGCAGGGACATTTTATAAATAGATTGCTCTTGTTTACCTGCTAATAAAATATGAAAGAAGAGCACAACAAAATTTTTGAAGCACTCATAAAGCATGTTCGAAATAGTTTTAAAATAATTATTTAAAAAAAAAATTGATTGGAAGTAGGTACATACATATTTATTTTTAATAACTTAAAAACTAACTGATATTATTTGAAACAATTTTATAAGTAACGTATAAATAACCGAAATGAGATATTTCAAATTGTTGAAATGTGTCAACCTATATTACTTTTATTAACATTTTTGTTAGCCGACACTACTCAACTTATCTTATTGGGAAATACAAACTGTGCATAAAAAATCATACATCCTTCCTCATTAACATTTGGAACCATACTGAAATATGAATTTCAAATTTTTTATCATTTTTCCTGCAATAGAATTTAAATGGGAAGCTTTTTAAAAAATGTGTATAATATCCTGAGATTTTTTAAAATATTAAACTGTTTTTTACTTAAGAAAAAGAAAAAAATAATAAAAAATATGACACGATCAGTGGCATTTAAAGAAAAAACCAGCAACGAAGCCAAAAATTCGTAATATTTCGTAAAAAAAATTGAGTATTGGGACTTGTCAGATATAAAGACATTAGTGTATAATATCCTGAGATTTTTTAAAATATTAAACTCTTTTTTACTTGAAAAAAAAAATAATAATAAAAAATATGACACGATCAGTGGCATTTAAAGAAAAAACCAGTAACGAAGCCAAAAATTCGTAATATTTCGTAAAAAAATTGAGTATTGGGACTTGTTAGATATAAAGACATTAGTAACAAGTCCCAATGCTCAGAGAGAAACTTGAAAGCACGACCTTATTTGATATGGGTTTTTTTTAAATCGAAGTGGCTATTTTTTGAGAAGAAATATTAAAATAAATTCAGACTTATTATAAAGCAGTTAAAATTTAGAAAATATATTTGAAAAATCAAAACAATATATTAATATTTTCATTGATAATTATTTTAAAATTTAAAAAAAAGCGGAAAAACCATAAGCACATCCTTCGCCTTCAACGTTTTATATGTTACTGAAAGCATTTTATTATTTCTAAGTGAACAGCTTTTTTTTCTCATAGGATAAGTTAACTCAAGATATGGGGAGTAACTGTGGTGTCAAGTTGAAAATATAATTAATGAAAGATAATTCTTAAATATTGATATAAATACATAGTAAAGAAAAAATTTGAAGAGGGAATTAGAAAATAATATCTAAAGTACAATCAAATATTATTTGTTAAATACTAATTTTATATAAACTTCAAAATTTTACCTCTATTTTTATTTGAAAAAATATTAAAACTTACTATCATTTATATCAATTACCTAAGAAAAAAAATATTTAAAATGTTTGGAAAAAACAATCATATATTTTTATGACCGGATTTGAATATTTTTTTATTTTTGAAATTAATGGTATTTTACCAAATGACTCAAAAATTCCGACTGTAAAATAACAATTTTAAAAGAATTATTAAGTTTTAAAATAATTTTTTAAAAAAAAATTTATTGGAAGTAGGTACATACATATTTATTTTTAATAACTTAAAAACTAACTGATATTATTTGAAACAATTTTATAAGTAACGTATAAATAACCGAAATGAGATATTTCAAATTGTTGAAATGTGTCAACCTATATTACTTTTATTAAATGTTTTATTAGCCGACACTACTCAATTTACCTTATTGGGAAATACAAACTGTGCATAAAAAATCATACATCCTTCCTCATTAACATTTGGAACCATACTGAAATATGAATTTCAAATTTTTTATCATTTTTTCTTTCCTCCTACCGTTCTTTCTTTTTCCTGCAATAGAATTTAAATGGGAAGCTTTTTAAAAAATGTGTATAATATCCTGAGATTTTTTAAAATATTAAACTGTTTTTTACTTAAGAAAAAGAAAAAAATAATAAAAAATATGACACGATCAGTGGCATTTAAAGAAAAAACCAGCAACGAAGCCAAAAATTCGTAATATTTCGTAAAAAAAATTGAGTATTGGGACTTGTCAGATATAAAGACATTAGTGTATAATATCCTGAGATTTTTTAAAATATTAAACTCTTTTTTACTTGAAAAAAAAAATAATAATAAAAAATATGACACGATCAGTGGCATTTAAAGAAAAAACCAGTAACGAAGCCAAAAATTCGTAATATTTCGTAAAAAAATTGAGTATTGGGACTTGTTAGATATAAAGACATTAGTAACAAGTCCCAATGCTCAGAGAGAAACTTGAAAGCACGACCTTATTTGATATGGGTTTTTTTTAAATCGAAGTGGCTATTTTTTGAGAAGAAATATTAAAATAAATTCACACTTATTATAAAGCAGTTAAAATTTAGAAAATATATTTGAAAAATCAAAAAAATATATTAATATTTTCATTGATAATTATTTTAAAATTTAAAAAAAAGCGGAAAAACCATAAGCACATCCTTCGCCTTCAACGTTTTATATGTTACTGAAAGCATTTTATTATTTCTAAGTGAACAGCTTTTTTTTCTCATAGGATAAGTTAACTCAAGATATGGGGAGTAACTGTGGTGTCAAGTTGAAAATATAATTAATGAAAGATAATTCTTAAATATTGATATAAATACATAGTAAAGAAAAAATTTGAAGAGGGAATTAGAAAATAATATCTAAAGTACAATCAAATATTATTTGTTAAATACTAATTTTATATAAACTTCAAAATTTTACCTCTATTTTTATTTGAAAAAATATTAAAACTTACTATCATTTATATCAATTACCTAAGAAAAAAAAATATTTAAAATGTTTGGAAAAAACAATCATATATTTTTATGACCGGATTTGAATATTTTTTTATTTTTGAAATTAATGGTATTTTACCAAATGACTCAAAAATTCCGACT
This sequence comes from Condylostylus longicornis, assembly GCF_029603195.1. Taxonomy (NCBI): domain Eukaryota; kingdom Metazoa; phylum Arthropoda; class Insecta; order Diptera; family Dolichopodidae; genus Condylostylus; species Condylostylus longicornis. Next base: position 62,706 of record NW_026578175.1, read on the forward strand.
GTAAAATAACAATTTTAAAAGAATTATTAAGTTTTAAAATAATTTTTTAAAAAAAAATTTATTGGAAGTAGGTACATACATATTTATTTTTAATAACTTAAAAACTAACTGATATTATTTGAAACAATTTTATAAGTAACGTATAAATAACCGAAATGAGATATTTCAAATTGTTGAAATGTGTCAACCTATATTACTTTTATTAAATGTTTTGTTAGCCGACACTACTCAACTTACCTTATTGGGAAATGCAAAATGTGCATAAAAAATCATACATACTTCCTCATTAACATTTGGAACCATACTGAAATATGAATTTCAAATTTTTTATCATTTTTTCTTTCCTCCTACCTTCCTTTCTTTTTCCTGCAATAGAATTTAAATGGGAAGCTTTTTAAAAAATGTGTATAATATCCTGAGATTTTTTAAAATGTTAAACTCTATTTTACGTAAAAAAAAAGAAAAAAATAATAAAAAATATGACACGATCAGTGGCATTTAAAGAAAAAACCAGCAACGAAGCCAAAAATTCGTAATATTTCGTAAAAAAAATTGAGTATTGGGACTTGTCAGATATAAAGACATTAGTGTATAATATCCTGAGATTTTTTAAAATATTAACCTCTTTTTTACTTGAAAAAAAAAAAAAATAATAAAAAATATGACACGATCAGTGGCATTTAAAGAAAAAACCAGTAACGAAGCCAAAAATTCGTAATATTTCGTAAAAAAATTGAGTATTGGGACTTGTCAGATATAAAGACATTAGTGTATAATATCCTGAGATTTTTTAAAATATTAAACTGTTTTTTACTTAAAAAAAAGAAAAAAAGGTTTTCAATAGCGCCCCTATTTTTTATCGCTCATTGCAAATGCATACTTTGCATGTATGATAAATCCGTTCGTTCTACTACATAACTTCAGACAACTATTATGCGCCTATATTCATGTAACTTACTTGTCATATATATCAAGTTCAACTTGACGTACGTTTTTTTTATTTTCTTTTTTCTTCGCTTATAAGCATCCGTGATGGTTAAACGTAAAATACATAGCAGACGTGCGCGATCGAATTAAATAATATTTTATATATATTTCATTATAACTTAATAATTAAATTAAAGATTAATTTTTATTATATTTAAAAATAGTGTTTTTTTTTATATATTGAGTCATAAATCCTACAAATTGGGGGCTCAGCCGGGATCAGGTGGTTTGGTGTATATATGTGTGTTGAATTAAAAAATAATTGAAAGCTTAACTTTGTTGATAATATTCTCAAAACCAAAAGGATAAAACATAAGAATTGTGAATTTTTAAATTAGTATAAAGTGTGAAAATATTTGCGTATAAAATATAAAACCAGAGTTACAAAATTTATAATAAAAGCTAATACCCATACATACACACATATTTTTTTATATCCATGTATACATACGGTTAACTCTTTCTTGCAATAGTCAAATATAATATTGGTTTCTGTTTTACGCGTACACACATTTAACATTTGTTTCAGTTTTATTTTTATAGTTTGTGTTTGTGTGAATTCTGTATTCAAAATTTCATGTACATTTTTGTCAAAAGTTTTGCTTTTATTTGGTAGTTTAAGCATTTTTTTAGAAAAAATACAATTCTACTGAATGGTGAGAAATTTTACGTTATCTATATTGATATAAATACATATTACACTTGACATATTATTATAATAAACTTGGTAAAATAAATATACAATTGTTCTCAAACATGGAGTTAAATAAAATTAAATTGGGAGATATACAACATATTCGACATAATTTGAATACATTTATAGTAAAGAGAATCCAGTAGTTGCACATTTTTATTTTCGAAGAGGATTCTGGTCGTAAGAATAGGGATAATTTGCGAAAATTTAGCGGCTTTACTTTTAAAATTAAAGACGATGAGTATAAAAGGAAATTTAATTTTGTTAAGGATAATTTTGATGATGTTCATCTGCAGGCTATATGCGATATTTTGAGATTTGAAACTGAAATTGCAGATACTGACCAATTGATTACGCACGTACTGCAAAAATTAATAAATATAGAAGAACTAAACATAGATGTTGCTTTTGACGATAATGATGATGATAATGACCAAGTTGAAGATAAAGACGAATTAAATTCTGTACAGTCTGGGAATTATTATTGAAATGAAACAAATTGCTAGCCGTGGTTATATTGAAGACGATTCACTTATACAATATGTTATTGAAGGAATAGACGATTTACCTACAAATAAAGTTTTATTGTTTGGATCAAAAAATATAAAAGAGTTTAAGTTGAAAATTAAAGACTACGAAAATTTTAAAAAATCAATACGTCAATTTGAAAAAAATTCTGATAAATTCTGGAAAATAAAAAGACGAGGTGAGAACAATTCAAATTTTGGACCTACGAGCATCATGAGAGTGGATTTTAATACGCATGACGTGCAACAACAGGTGTTAAAGAAGAAAAATGAGTTAAAAAAGAGCATTTCTTATCAAGGTAAGAAAATATTTATTAATCAAAGTTTAACCAGTAGGAAAAGGTATTTATATAAGGCTGCCATTGAATTAAAAAGAAATAATAAAATTAAATTTGGATAAAGAATTCTAAAATTTTAATAAGGAAAACTGAAGGAGACAAACCAATCGTTGTGAGAAATCTCAGCGATATGGATAACATATAATTTTTCCAAAACCAATTTTAGATTTTGTAAATACATAGTACTAAAATTTTAGAGAAAATGAATTCATCTCTTTTAGTTTCCTTTCCATTCATTTACTTTTATTGTTTGGATGATTTACACAAGATCAATTCAACATAAAATTCTTAACATTCGCTTGATTATTAAACAACATTTTTTTAATTCAATATAAGTAGTAGATATTGCCAATTAATATTTAATTCTGTGATTGATAACAGTTTTTTCAAAAACGAAAGCAAAACATAGTAGTAGAAATTCATAACGATCATGTAATGTTGAAATTCATTTAGAATTTTTGTTGTTAAACTAATGTCTTTATATCTAACAAGTCTCAATGCTCAGAGAGAAACTTGAAAGCACGACCTTATTTTATATGGGTTTTTTTAAATCGAAGTGGCTATTTTTTGAGAAGAAATATTAAAATAAATTCACACTTAAAATATATTTGAAAAATCAAAAAAATATATTAACATTTTCATTGATAATTATTTTAAAATTCTAAAAAAAGCGGAAAAACAACAAGCACATCCTTCGCCTTCAACGTTTTATATGTTACTGAAAGCATTTTATTATTTTTAAGTGAACAGCTTTTTTTTCTCATAGGGTAAGTTAACTCAAGATATGGGGAGTAACTGTGGTTTTAAGTTGAAAATATAATTAATGAAAGATAATTATTAAATATAGTAAAGAAAAAATTTGAAGAGGGAATTAGAAAATAATATCTAAAATACAATCAAATATTATTTTTTAAATACAAATTTTAAACTTCAAAATTTTACCTCTATTTTTATTTGAAAAAATATTAAAAACTTACTATCATTTATATCAATTACCTAAGAAAAAAAAAATATTTAAAATGTTTGGAAAAAACAATCATATATTTTTATGACCGGATTTGAATATTTTTTTATTTTTGAAATAAATGGTATTTTACCAAATTACTCAAAAATTCCGACTGTAAAATAACAATTTTAAAATAATTATTAAGTTTTAAAATAATTATTTAAAAAAAAATTTATTGGAAGTAGGTACATACATATTTATTTTTAATAACTTAAAAACTAACTGACATGTTGTTAGACATAAAGACATTAACATTAGTTAAACAAAAAGAAAATATTGGTATACACAATCTCAATATCAAGCTATGCTTTCCATCATTTAAGAATATTGCTCTCATTCTCTTTTTCTAATTTCTTTCTCTTCTCATGCTTAATTGTTTCAAATATTGAGTCCCAATACTCAATTTTTTTTACGAAATATTACGAATTTTTGGCCTCGTTGCTGGTTTTTTCTTTAAATGCCACTGATCGTGTCATATTTTTTATTATTATTTTTTTTTTTTTCAAGTAAAAAAGAGTTTAATATTTTAAAAAATCTCAGGATATTATACACTAATGTCTTTATATCTGACAAGTCCCAATACTCAATTTTTTTTACGAAATATTACGAATTTTCGGCTTCGTTGCTGGTTTTTTCTTTAAATGCCACTGATCGTGTCATATTTTTTATATTTTTTTCTTTTTTTTTATGTAAAAAAGAGTTTAATATTTTAAAAAATCTCAGGATATTATACACATTTTTTAAAAAGCTTCCCATTTAAATTCTATTGCACGAAAAAGAAAGAAAGGTAGAAGGAAAGAAAAAATGAAAAAAAATTTCAAATTCGTATTTCAGTATGGTTTCAAATGTTAATGAGGAAGGATGTATGATTTTTTATGCACATTTTGTATTTCCCAATAAGGTAAGTTGAGTAGTGTCGGCTAAGAAAAATGTTAATAAAAGTAATATAGGTTGACACATTTCAACAATTTGAATTATCTCATTTCGGTTATTTATACGTTACTTATAAAATTGTTTCAAATAATTTCAGTCAGTTTTTAAGTTATTAAAAATAAATATGTATGTACCTACTTCCAATCAATTTTTTTTTAAATAATTATTTTAAAACTTAATAATTCTTTTAAAATTGTTATTTTAGAGTCGGAATTTTTGAGTCATTTGGTAAAAAAACATTTATTTCAAAAATAGAAAAATATTCAAATCCGGTCATAAAAATATATGATTGTTTTTTCCAAACATTTCAAATATTTTTTTTTTCTTAGGTAATTGATATAAATGATAGTAAGTTTTTAATATTTTTTCAAATAAAAATAGAGGTAAAATTTTGAAGTTTATATAAAATTTGTATTTAACAAATAATATTTGATTGTATTTTAGATATTATTTTCTAATTCCCTCTTCAAATTTTTTCTTTACTATGTATTTATATCAATATTTAAGAATTTTCTTTCTTTAATTATATTATCAACTTGACACTACAGTTACTCCCCATATCTTGAGTTAATTTACCTTATGAGAAAAAAAGCTGTTCACTTAAAAATAATAAAATGCTTTCAGTAACATATAAAATGTTGAAGGCGAAGGATGTGCTTGTTGTTTTTTCGCTTTTTTTTAAATTTTAAAATAATTATCAATGAAAATATTAATATATTTTTTTGATTTTTCAAATATATTTTCTAAATTTTACCTGCTTTATAATAAGTGTGAATTTATTTTAATATTTCTTCTCAAAAAATAGTCACTTCGATTTAAAAAAACCTATCAAATCATATCATATCATATCAAATAAAGTCGTACTTTCAAGTTTCTCTCTGAGCATTGGGACTTGTTAGATATAAAAACATTATATAATTATATGTGTGCTGATAGGGAGCCATCTCAGCAAAATAAAAATTTTGCTTTATGAGATAATTATATGTGTACGCATGAATGTTGATCTTATACATATTAGGCAATATAAATTATGTGTACATGTGTATTTTTGAATATTTTTATTTTTTGCGTCAATTGCTTCTATATATGTATGTATATTATATGAGACGATTTCACTTATATATTATATGAACGATTGAATGTATACAGCTGTGTGAAATAATATTCTGTGTTTATAGGCATATACAAATTCATTCTATAACGTATATAAAAGTAATAATATTAATAATTGTAATCTGATGATTCATATCATTCAAAATAATCTTTTTCAAAAAAAATATGTTCTGCATTCGTATAAAAAATAAGAATGAAAGAGTAGTGTAGAGTAAAGAAATGTATGAGTAATTTTAATTCTATGAACATTTTTTGTTATATGGTGCAAATAGAAAATATGTGTAGGAACAAAATATTATGTTTGCATGTAAGTAGATTTTATTAAGTTAATTTCGCTATAAATTGATATATAAAAAAAAATTTGGAATCCTTTTTTTGGGTGAAAAATTTTTTTTTAAATTTAGGGATTTTTTAAGTTTTCAATGGCGCCCCTATTTTTTATCGCTCATTGCAAATGCATACTTTGCATGTATGATAAATCCGTTCGTTCTACTACATAACTTCAGACAACTATTATGCGCCTATATTCATGTAACTTACTTGTCATATATATCAAGTTCAACTTGACGTACGTTTTTTTTATTTTCTTTTTTCTTCGCTTATAAGCATCCGTGATGGTTAAACGTAAAATACATAGCAGACGTGCGCGATCGAATTAAATAATATTTTATATATATTTCATTATAATTTAATAATTAAATTAAAGATTAATTTTTATTATATTTAAAAATAGTGTTTTTTTTTATATATTGAGTCATAAATCCTACAAATTGGGGGCTCAGCCGGGATCAGGTGGTTTATTGCATATATGTGTGTTGAATTAAAAAATAATTGAAAGCTTAACTTTGTTGACAATATTCTCAAAACCAAAAGGATAAAACATAAGAATTGTGAATTTTTAAATTAGTATAAAGTGTGAAAATATTTGCGTATAAAATATAAAACCAGAGTTACAAAATTTATAATAAAAGCTAATACCCATACATACACACATATTTTTTTATATACATGTATACATACGGTTAACTCTTTCTTGCAATAGTCAAATATAATATTGGTTTCTGTTTTACGCGTACACACATTTAACATTTGTTTCAGTTTTATTTTTATAGTCGCATAACATATAGTTTGTGTTTGTGTGAATTCTGTATTCAAAATTTCATGTACATTTTTGTCAAAAGTTTTGCTTTTATTTGGTAGTTTAAGCATTTTTTTAGAAAAAATACAATTCTACTGAATGGTGAGAAATTTTACGTTATCTATATTGATATAAATACATATTACACTTGACATATTATTATAATAAACTTGGTAAAATAAATATACAATTGTTCTCAAACATGGAGTTAAATAAAATTAAATTGGGAGATATACAACATATTCGACATAATTTGAATACATTTATAGTAAAGAGAATCCAGTAGTTGCACATTTTTATTTTCGAAGAGGATTCTGGTCGTAAGAATAGGGATAATTTGCGAAAATTTAGCGGCTTTACTTTTAAAATTAAAGATGATGAGTATAAAAGGAAATTTAATTTTGTTAAGGATAATTTTGATGATGTTCATCTGCAGGCTATATGCGATATTTTGAGATTTGAAACTGAAATTGCAGATACTGACCAATTGATTACGCACGTACTGCAAAAATTAATAAATATAGAAGAACTAAACATAGATGTTGCTTTTGACGATAATGATGACGATAATGACCAAGTTGAAGATAAAGACGAATTAAATTCTGTACAGTCTAGGAATTATTATTGAAATGAAACAAATTGCTAGCCGTGGTTATATTGAAGACGATTCACTTATACAATATGTTATTGAAGGAATAGACGATTTACCTACAAATAAAGTTTTATTGTTTGGATCAAAAAATATAAAAGAGTTTAAGTTGAAAATTAAAGACTACGAAAATTTTAAAAAATCAATACGTCAATTTGAAAAAAATTCTGATAAATTCTGGAAAATAAAAAGACGAGGTGAGAACAATTCAAATTTCGGACCTACGAGCATCATGAGAGTGGATTTTAATACGCATGACGTGCAACAACAGGTGTTAAAGAAGAAAAATGAGTTAAAAAAGAGCATTTCTTATCAAGGTAAGAAAATATTTATTAATCAAAGTTTAACCAGTAGGAAAAGGTATTTATATAAGGCTGCCATTGAATTAAAAAGAAATAATAAAATTAAATTTGGATAAAGAATTCTAAAATTTTAATAAGGAAAACTGAAGGAGACAAACCAATCGTTGTGAGAAATCTCAGCGATATGGATAACATATAATTTTTTCAAAACCAATTTTAGATTTTGTAAATACATAGTACTAAAATTTTAGAGAAAATGAATTCATCTCTTTTAGTTTCCTTTCCATTCATTTACTTTTATTGTTTGGATGATTTACACAAGATCAATTCAACATAAAATTCTTAACATTCGCTTGATTATTAAACAACATTTTTTTAATTCAATATAAGTAGTAGATATTGCCAATTAATATTTAATTCTGTGATTGATAACAGTTTTTTCAAAAACGAAAGCAAAACATAGTAGTAGAAATTCATAACGATCATGCAATGTTGAAATTCATTTAGAATTTTTGTTGTTAAACTAATGTCTTTATATCTAACAAGTCCCAATGCTCAGAGAGAAACTTGAAAGCACGACCTTATTTTATATGGGTTTTTTTAAATCGAAGTGGCTATTTTTTGAGAAGAAATATTAAAATAAATTCACACTTAAAATATATTTGAAAAATCAAAAAAATATATTAACATTTTCATTGATAATTATTTTAAAATTCTAAAAAAAACGGAAAAACAACAAGCACATCCTTCGCCTTCAACGTTTTATATGTTACTGAAAGCATTTCATTATTTTTAAGTGAACAGCTTTTTTTTCTCATAGGGTAAGTTAACTCAAGATATGGGAGGTAACTGTGGTTTTAAGTTGAAAATATAATTAATGAAAGATAATTATTAAATATAGTAAAGAAAAAATTTGAAGAGGGAATTAGAAAATAATATCTAAAATACAATCAAATATTATTTGTTAAATACAAATTTTATATAAACTTCAAAATTTTACCTCTATTTTTATTTGAAAAAATATTAAAAACTTACTATCATTTATATCAATTACCTAAGAAAAAAAATATTTAAAATGTTTGGAAAAAACAATCATATATTTTTATGACCGGATTTGAATATTTTTTTATTTTTGAAATTAATGGTATTTTACCAAATGACTCAAAAATTCCGACTGTAAAATAACAGGTATTTTAAAATTTGTTCTTTATGTAATATTCTTTCCGTTTAGAATTAAGAAAGGTCTTACGTACACATGCAGGGACATTTTATAAATAGATTGCTCTTGTTTACCTGCTAATAAAATATGAAAGAAGAGCACAACAAAATTTTTGAAGCACTCATAAAGCATGTTCGAAATAGTTTTAAAATAATTATTTAAAAAAAAATTTATTGGAAGTAGGTACATACATATTTATTTTTAATAACTTAAAAACTAACTGAAATTATTTGAAACAATTTTATAAGTAACGTATAAATAACCGAAATGAGATATTTCAAATTGTTGAAATGTGTCAACCTATATTACTTTTATTAAATTTTTTGTTAGCCGACACTACTCAACTTACCTTATTGGGAAATACAAAATGTGCATAAAAAATCATACATCCTTCCTCATTAACATTTGGAACCATACTGAAATATGAATTTCAAATTTTTTATCATTTTTTCTTTCCTCCTACCTTTCTTTCTTTTTCCTGCAATAGAATTTAAATGGGAAGCTTTTTAAAAAATGTGTATAATATCCTGAGATTTTTTAAAATATTAAACTCTTTTTTACGTAAAAAAAAAGAAAAAAATAATAAAAAAATATGACACGATCAGTGGCATTTAAAGAAAAAACCAGCAACGAAGCCAAAAGTTCGTAATATTTCGTAAAAAAAATTGAGTATTGGGACTTGTCAGATATAAAGACATTAGTGTATAATATCCTGAGATTTTTTAAAATATTAAACTCTTTTTTACTTGAAAAAAAAAATAATAATAAAAAATATGACACGATCAGTGGCATTTAAAGAAAAAACCAGCAACGAGGCCAAAAATTCGTAATATTTCGTAAAAAAATTGAGTATTGGGACTTGTTAGATATAAAGACATTAGTAACAAGTCCCAATGCTCAGAGAGAAATTTGAAAGCACGACCTTATTTGATATGGATTTTTTTAAATCGAAGTGGCTATTTTTTGAGAAGAAATATTAAAATAAATTCACACTTATTATAAAGCAGTTAAAATTTAGAAAATATATTTGAAAAATCAAAAAAATATATTAATATTTTCATTGATAATTATTTTAAAATTTAAAAAAAAGCGGAAAAACAACAAGCACATGCTTCGCCTTCAACGTTTTATATGTTACTGAAAGCATTTTATTATTTTTAAGTGAACAGCTTTTTTTTCTCATAGGGTAAGTTAACTCAAGATATGGGGAGTAACTGTGGTGTCAAGTTGAAAATATAATTAATGAAAGATAATTCTTAAATGTTGATATAAATACATAGTAAAGAAAAAATTTGAAGAGGGAATTAGAAAATAATATCTAAAATACAATCAAATATTATTTGTTAAATACAAATTTTATATAAACTTCAAAATTTTACCTCTAGTTTTATTTGAAAAAATATTAAAAACTTACTATCATTTATATCAATTACCTAAGAAAAAAAAATATTTAAAATGTTTGGAAAAAACAATTATATATTTTTATGACCGGATTTGAATATTTTTTTATTTTTGAAATTAATGGTATTTTACCAAATGACTCAAAAATTCCGACTGTAAAATAACAGGTATTTTAAAATTTGTTCTTTATGTAATATTCTTTCCGTTTAGAATTAAGATAGGTCATACGTACACATGCAGGGACATTTTATAAATAGATTGCTCTTGTTTACCTGCTAATAAAATATGAAAGAAGAGCACAACAAAATTTTTGAAGCACTCATAAAGCATGTTCGAAATAGTTTTAAAATAATTATTTAAAAAAAAAAATTGATTGGAAGTAGGTACATACATATTTATTTTTAATAACTTAAAAACTAACTGATATTATTTGAAACAATTTTATAAGTAACGTATAAATAACCGAAATGAGATATTTCAAATTGTTGAAATGTGTCAACCTATATTACTTTTATTAAATTTTTTGTTAGCCGACACTACTCAACTTACCTTATTGGGAAATACAAAATGTGCATAAAAAATCATACATCCTTCCTCATTAACATTTGGAACCATACTGAAATATGAATTTCAAATTTTTTATCATTTTTTCTTTCCTCCTACCTTTCTTTCTTTTTCCTGCAATAGAATTTAAATGGGAAGCTTTTTAAAAAATGTGTATAATATCCTGAGATTTTTTAAAATATTAAACTCAATTTTACGTAAAAAAAAAGAAAAAAATAATAAAAAGTATGACACGATCAGTGGCATTTAAAGAAAAAACCAGCAACGAAGCCAAAAATTCGTAATATTTCGTAAAAAAAATTGAGTATTGGGACTTGTCAGATATAAAGACATTAGTGTATAATATCCTGAGATTTTGTAAAATATTAAACTCTTTTTTACTTAAAAAAAAGAAAAAAATAATAAAAAATATGACACGATCAGTGGCATTTAAAGAAAAAACCAGCAACGAAGCCAAAAATTCGTAATATTTCGTAAAAAAAATTGAGTATTGGGACTTGTCAGATATAAAGACATTAGTGTATAATATCCTGAGATTTTTTAAAATATTAAACTCTTTTTTATTTGAAAAAAAAAAAAAAAAATAATAAAAAATATGACACGATCAGTGGCATTTAAAGAAAAAACCATCAACGAGGCCAAAAATTCGTAATATTTCGTAAAAAAATTGAGTATTGGGACTTGTTAGATATAAAGACATTAGTAACAAGTCCCAATGCTCAGAGAGAAATTTGAAAGCACGACCTTATTTGATATGGGTTTTTTTAAATCGAAGTGGCTATTTTTTGAGAAGAAATGTTAAAATAAATTCACACTTATTATAAAGCAGTTAAAATTTAGAAAATATATTTGAAAAATCAAAAAAATATATTAATATTTTCATTGATAATTATTTTAAAATTTAAAAAAAAAGCGGAAAAACAACAAGCACATCCTTCGCCTTCAACGTTTTATATGTTACTGAAAGCATTTTATTATTTTTAAGTGAACAGCTTTTTTTTCTCATAGGGTAAGTTAACTCAAGATATGGGGAGTAACTGTGGTGTCAAGTTGAAAATATAATTAATGAAAGATAATTCTTAAATGTTGATATAAATACATAGTAAAGAAAAAATTTGAAGAGGGAATTAGAAAATAATATCTAAAATACAATCAAATATTATTTGTTAAATACAAATTTTATATAAACTACAAAATTTTACCTCTAGTTTTATTTGAAAAAATATTAAAAACTTACTATCATTTATATCAATTACCTAAGAAAAAAAAATATTTAAAATGTTTGGAAAAAACAATCATATATTTTTATGACCGGATTTGAATATTTTTTTATTTTTGAAATTAATGGTATTTTACCAAATGACTCAAAAATTCCGACTGTAAAATAACAGGTATTTTAAAATTTGTTCTTTATGTAATATTCTTTCCGTTTAGAATTAAGATAGGTCATACGTACACATGCAGGGACATTTTATAAATAGATTGCTCTTGTTTACCTGCTAATAAAATATGAAAGAAGAGCACAACAAAATTTTTGAAGCACTCATAAAGCATGTTCGAAATAGTTTTAAAATAATTATTTAAAAAAAAATTGATTGGAAGTAGGTACATACATATTTATTTTTAATAACTTAAAAACTAACTGATATTATTTGAAACAATTTTATAAGTAACGTATAAATAAGCGAAATGAGATATTTCAAATTGTTGAAATGTGTCAACCTATATTACTTTTATTAAATGTTTTGTTAGCCGACACTACTCAACTTACCTTATTGGGAAATGCAAAATGTGCATAAAAAATCATACATCCTTCCTCATTAACATTTGGAACCATACTGAAATATGAATTTCAAATTTTTTATCATTTTTTCTTTCCTCCTACCTTTTTTTCTTTTTCCTGCAATAGAATTTAAATGGGAAGCTTTTTAAAAAATGTGTATAATATCCTGAGATTTTTTAAAATATTAAACTGTTTTTTACTTAAAAAAAAGAAAAAAATAATAAAAAATATGACACGATCAGTGGCATTTAAAGAAAAAACCAGCAACGAAGCCAAAAATTCGTAATATTTCGTAAAAAAAATTGAGTATTGGGACTTGTCAGATATAAAGACATTAGTGTATAATATCCTGAGATTTTTTAAAATATTAAACTCTTTTTTACTTAAAAAAAAGAAAAAAATAATAAAAAATATGACACGATCAGTGGCATTTAAAGAAAAAACCAGCAACGAAGCCAAAAATTCGTAATATTTCGTAAAAAAAATTGAGTATTGGGACTTGTCAGATATAAAGACATTAGTGTATAATATCCTGAGATTTTTTAAAATATTAAACTCTTTTTTACTTAAAAAAAAGAAAAAAATAATAAAAAATATGACACGATCAGTGGCATTTAAAGAAAAAACCAGCAACGAAGCCAAAAATTCGTAATATTTCGTAAAAAAAATTGAGTATTGGGACTTGTTAGATATAAAGACATTAGTAACAAGTCCCAATGCTCAGAGAGAAATTTGAAAGCACGACCTTATTTGATATGGGTTTTTTTAAATCGAAGTGGCTATTTTTTGAGAAGAAATATTAAAATAAATTCACACTTAAAATATATTTGAAAAATCAAAAAAATATATTATTATTTTCATTGATAATTATTTTAAAATTTCAAAAAAAGCGGAAAAACAACAAGCACATCCTTCGCCTTCAACGTTTTATATGTTACTGAAAGCATTTTATTATTTTTAAGTGAACAGCTTTTTTTTCTCATAGGGTAAGTTAACTCAAGATATGGGGAGTAACTGTGGTGTCAAGTTAAAAATATAATTAATGAAAGATAATTCTTAAATGTTGATATAAATACATAGTAAAGAAAAATTTGAAGAGGGAATTAGAAAATAATATCTAAAATACAATCAAATATTATTTGTTAAATACAAATTTTATATAAACTTCAAAATTTTTCCCTTTAGTTTTATTTGAAAAAATATTAAAAACTTACTATCATTTATATCAATTACCTAAGAAAAAAAAATATTTAAAATGTTTGGAAAAAACAATCATATATTTTTATGACCGGATTTGAATATTTTTTTATTTTTGAAATTAATGGTATTTTACCAAATGACTCAAAAATTCCGACTGTAAAATAACAGGTATTTTAAAATTTGTTCTTTATGTAATATTCTTTCCGTTTAGAATTAAGATAGGTCATACGTACACATACAGGGACATTTTATAAATAGATTGCTCTTGTTTACCTGCTAATAAAATATGAAAGAAGAGCACAACAAAATTTTTGAAGCACTCATAAAGCATGTTCGAAATAGTTTTAAAATAATTATTTAAAAAAAAATTGATTGGAAGTAGGTACCTACATATTTATTTTTAATAACTTAAGAACTAACTGATATTATTTGAAACAATTTTATAAATAACGTATAAATAACCGAAATGAGATATTTCAAATTGTTGAAATGTGGCAACCTATATTACTTTTATTAAATTTTTTGTTAGCCGACACTACTCAACTTATCTTATTGGGAAATACAAAATGTGCATAAAAAATCATACATCCTTCCTCATTAACATTTGGAACCATACTGAAATATGAATTTCAAATTTTTTATCATTTTTTCTTTCCTCCTACCTTTCTTTCTTTTTCCTGCAATAGAATTTAAATGGGACGCTTTTTAAAAAATGTGTATAATATCCTGAGATTTTTTAAAATATTAAACTCTTTTTTACATAAAAAAAAAGAAAAAAATAATAAAAAATATGACACGATCAGTGACATTTAAAGAAAAAACCAGCAACGAAGCCAAAAATTCGTAATATTTCGTAAAAAAATTGAGTATTGGGACTTGTCAGATATAAAGACATTAGTGTATAATATCCTGAGATTTTTTAAAATTTTAAACTCTTTTTTACGTAAAAAAAAAGAAAAAAATAATAAAAAATATGGCACGATCAGTGGCATTTAAAGAAAAAACCAGCAACGAAGCCAAAAATTCGTAATATTTCGTAAAAAAAATTGAGTATTGGGACTTGTCAGATATAAAGACATTAGTGTATAATATCCTGAGATTTTTTAAAATTTTAAACTCTTTTTTACGTAAAAAAAAAGAAAAAAATAATAAAAAATATGGCACGATCAGTGGCATTTAAAGAAAAAACCAGCAACGAGGCCAAAAATTCGTAATATTTCGTAAAAAAATTGAGTATTGGGACTTGTTAGATATAACGACATTAGTAACAAGTCCCAATGCTCAGAGAGAAACTTGAAAGCACGACCTTATTTGATATGGGTTTTTTTAAATCGAAGTGGCTATTTTTTGGGAAGAAATATTAAAATAAATTCACACTTATTATAAAGCAGTTAAAATTTAGAAAATATATTAGAAAAATCAAAAAAATATATTAATATTTTCATTGATAATTATTTTAAAATTTAAAAAAAAGCGGAAAAACAACAAGCACATCCTTCGCCTTCAACGTTTTATATGTTACTGAAAGCATTTTATTATTTTTAAGTGAACAGCTTTTTTTTCTCATAGGGTAAGTTAACTCAAGATATGGGGAGTAATTGTGGTGTCAAGTTGAAAATATAATTAATGAAAGATAATTCTTAAATGTTGATATAAATACATAGTAAAGAAAAAATTTGAAGAGGGAATTAGAAAATAATATCTAAAACACATTCAAATATTATTTGTTAAATACAAATTTTATATAAACTTCAAAATTTTACCTCTAGTTTTATTTGAAAAAATATTAAAAACTTACTATCATTTATATCAATTACCTAAGAAAAAAAAATATTTAAAATTATTGGAAAAAACAATCATATATTTTTATGACCGGATTTGAATATTTTTTTATTTTTGAAATTAATGGTATTTTACCAAATGACTCAAAAATTCCGACTATAAAATAACAGGCATTTTAAAATTTGTTCTTTATGCAATATTCTTTCCGTTTAGAATTAAGATAGGTCATACGTACATATGCAGGGACATTTTATAAATAGATTGCTCTTGTTTACCTGCTAATAAAATATGAAAGAAGAGCACAACAAAATTTTTGAAGCACCCATAAAGCATGTTCGAAATAGTTTTAAAATAATTATTTAAAAAAAAATTATTGGAAGTAGGTACATACATATTTATTTTTAATAACTTAAAAACTAACTGAAATTATTTGAAACAATTTTATAGGTAACGTATAAATAACCGAAATGAGATAATTCAAATTGTTGAAATGCGTCAACCCATATTACTTTTAATAACATTTTTCTTAGCCGACACTACTCAACTTACCTTATTGGGAAATACAAAATGTGCATAAAAAATCATACATCCTTCCTCAGTAACATTTGAAACCATACTGAAATACGAATTTGAAATTTTTTTTCATTTTTTCTTTCCTTCTACCTTTCTTTCTTTTTCGTGCAATAGAATTTAAATGGGAAGCTTTTTAAAAAATGTGTATAATATCCTGAGATTTTTTAAAATATTAAACTCTTTTTTACATAAAAAAAAAGAAAAAAATAATAAAAAATATGACACGATCAGTGGCATTTAAAGAAAAAACCAGCAACGAGGCCAAAAATTCGTAATATTTCGTAAAAAAATTGAGTATTGGGACTTGTTAGATATAAAGACATTAGTAACAAGTCCCAATGCTCAGAGAGAAACTTGAAAGCACGACCTTATTTGATATGGGTTTTTTTTAATCGAAGTGGCTATTTTTTGAGAAGAAATATTAAAATAAATTCACACTTATTATAAAGCAGTTAAAATTTAGAAAATATATTTGAAAAATCAAAACAATATATTAATATTTTCATTGATAATTATTTTAAAATTTAAAAAAAAGCGGAAAAAACAATAAGCACATCCTTCGCCTTCAACGTTTTATATGTTACTGAAAGCATTTTATTATTTTTAAGTGAACAGCTTTTTTTTCTCATAGGGTAAGTTAACTCAAGACATGGGGAGTAACTGTGGTGTCAAGTTGAAAATATAATTAATGAAAGATAATTCTTAAATGTTGATATAAATACATAGTAAAGAAAAAATTTGAAGAGGGAATTAGAAAATAATATCTAAAATACAATCAAATATTATTTGTTAAATACAAATTTTATATAAACTTCAAAATTTTACCTCTAGTTTTATTTGAAAAAATATTAAAAACTTACTATCATTTATATCAATTACCTAAGAAAAAAAAATATTTAAAATGTTTGGAAAAAACAATCATATATTTTTATGACCGGATTTGAATATTTTTTTATTTTTGAAATTAATGGTATTTTACCAAATGACTCAAAAATTCCGACTGTAAAATAACAGGTATTTTAAAATTTGTTCTTTATGTAATATTCTTTCCGTTTAGAATTAAGATAGGTCATACGTACACATGCCGGGACATTTTATAAATAGATTGCTCTTGTTTACCTGCTAATAAAATATGAAAGAAGAGCACAACAAAATTTTTGAAGCACTCATAAAGCATGTTCGAAATAGTTTTAAAATAATTATTTAAAAAAAAATTGATTGGAAGTAGGTACATACATATTTATTTTTAATAACTTAAAAACTAACTGATATTATTTGAAACAATTTTATAGGTAACGTATAAATAACCGAAATGAGATATTTCAAATTGTTGAAATGTGTCAACCTATATTACTTTTATTAAATTTTTTGTTAGCCGACACTACTCAACTTACCTTATTGGGAAATACAAAATGTGCATAAAAAATCATACATCCTTCCTCATTAACATTTGGAACCATACTGAAATATGAATTTCAAATTTTTTATCATTTTTTCTTTCCTCCTACCTTTCTTTTTTTTTCCCTGCAATAGAATTTAAATGGGAAGCTTTTTAAAAAATGTGTATAATATCCTGAGATTTTTTAAAATATTAAACTCTTTTTTACGTGAAAAAAAGAAAAAAAAGTCTGATGTGGTCAGCACATAACCGACCGCAATGTGTATTGTCTAGTTAAGTGAAAGTGTTACAGAATATTATAAAAATGTCTGTTAAATACTTCTTTCCAATTTTTAGGACATTAGTAAGCTTATAGTTAGCCTACCTAGAAAAATGTAAATTTGGCTCTTAGTAGAGTTTCGCTTTGTGCTACCCGAATTCCCTGAAATGCTCGCCAGTTAGTTTCGGTAGATGGTAGATGGTAGATTCTGAGGGAACTGAGTGGGGACAGGAGCATCCCCCCAAGCCACCGCAGCCATTTCTGACTTATTGTAGCCACCCCACCCTCCCGTCTATAATATCCCCGTCCCAATCACAAAGCCGGAGATATCCCTAAGGGAGTTGGACAATAGTTCCCGAACACTTAGGGACCCACGTCCAAGACAATTGCGGCGCCGAACAGCCAGTGCCGGACAGTCGCAGAGAATGTGCACGGCGGTCTCATCGCCACCCCCACAAAATCTGCACAGGGGGGAGCCCGACTTCCCCAGCCTGTGCAGGTGGTATTTCACCGGGCAGTGCCCCGTGAAGAAATTCGCAATAGTGCGAACCCGGCTCCTGCTCATCCCCAGCAACTCCGCAGCGAATCCGCCGGAGCACGCCGGAACAAACACCTTCGCATGACGGCACCCTTTCGTGTCCCGCCAGTGACGACTGCATTCCGCCGCGAGTAGGCAGGCAAGCCTGGCCCCCACGGCGGAAGAAGGCAGACCACAGAAAGGCAGCGGCTGCACAAAGGCAGCCCCAGATCCCCTCCGCGCCAACTCATCGGCAACTTCGTTGCCCGCATGGCCACTATGGCCCGGCACCCAAATGAGCATCACTCTGTTTTCCGATGCCAATTCCATAAGTGCAGCAAGGCAGCTCCAGACCAGCTTGGATGTAACCTGAGCTGAACGGAGCGCCAGCAGTGCAGCCCTGCTGTCTGAGAACACATAGATGGTGCGGTTTCTATACCCCCTTTCCAAATTGATTCTCAGACAGATCTCTATTGCATGTATTTCGGCCTGGAACACTGTGCAATACGGGTCAAGGGTTGCATATACACGCGTGTCCGGGCGGACACCGTATACGCCCGAGCCCACACCCGACTCCGTTTTGGATCCGTCCGCATACCACACGCTCGAACCCGACCTAAGTACCGGACCACCCCGATCCCACGTCCATCGATCAGGAAACAGAACCCTGTACTTGTGGTCGAAGTTGTACCGCGGCAGACAGGTATCTGATATGGTTATCCTTAGAATCGGATCGCCCTCAATGAAGTCTCTGTGAGTTCTGTGGGCCAACTTTAGCCCTGCCCCGTCCTCGCCAGAGAGAAGTCGGTAAGTCACCAGCCGAGCTTCCTTCAATATATGGAGGTGCAGTGGCGGCAATCCGATCATCACCTCCAATGCAGCGGTGGGAGCCGTCCGCATCGCCCCGGTCACTCCCAGGCAGGCCAGCCTCTGTAGCTTTTCCAGCTTGGCCCGCACACCCGCCTGCTGAGCCTTACGGCACCATACAATCGACGCATAGGTGACGATGGGCCTAGCAAGGGCCGTATATAGCCACAGTGCTATTCTGGGACTAATTCCCCAGGTCCCCCCGATGAAGCTCCTACACGTCCACAAGGCCGCCGTAGCTCTCCCGATAACTCTATCGATATGGGTATTCCAAGAGAGACGATCATCCAGGGTTACCCCCAGATACTTCACCTCCCTCGAGTAATTAATACGTTCACCAAACAGAATTGGGCTCGTTAATCTGTCCCTGCTTCTGCGTCTGGTGAAGGCGACCAAAGTGCTTTTGCTTGGATTTATATTTAACTTAACGCCTTTGCACCACCTTTCCACAACACGTAAATTTTGCTGTAGAAGATCAGAGATAGTGCTCTCAAATTTTCCCCGCACGACGAAGGCCACATCGTCAGCGTATCCCCAGACACGCGCCCCGGAGCCCCTGAGAGCAGCTATTAGATCATCCACTACAATGGACCACAGGAGGGGCGAAAGAACCCCGCCCTGCGGACATCCTTTTGCAGCGGAGATGAAGAGTATATCGTCAGCTATGGTGGACTTAATAATCCTATCCTGTGGCATCCGATTGACCCATCTGCTAGTCGTCGCATCAATCCCTCGTTTGTGCAACGACTCACAGATGACATGATATGGGGTGTTGTCAAAAGCTCCCTCTATATCAAGGAAGCAGCCAACTGCTACCTCCCGCACTTCCAGTGAGTTTTCAAGGACCCCCACCAGACCCTGCAGAGCGAGTACAGTAGACCTTCCCGACTGATAGGCGTATTGAGATTCATGCAAGGGATTGCTTCCCAGTGCACCGTCCCGTATAAATCTATCAATCACTTTTTCCATTGCTTTCAATAGAAAAGAAGTAAGGCTGATTGGACGGAAAGACCTTGGGTGGTTGCTTGGTCGCTTACCCACCTTCGGAATATACGTCACTTTAGCCACCCTCCATGCCTGAGGGATGTAACCCCACGCATAGCTGGCGCGAAAAATTCCCAACAGTGCTCTAGCGATATGTTGGAAACCCCTCTGCAAAAAAGCAGGATATATCCCGTCATCACCTGGAGATTTGAAGGGCCTGAAAGAGAAAACAGCCCATCTAATCCTGCCCATCGTGAAGACTAGACGGGATCGTTGCCAGTCATCCCTCCTGGGCCAGGGTGCCCCGGGTTCGATAACTGCATTTGAGTGATTCCGAAGAATCTCCGAGTCAGGAAAGTGCGTTGACGCCATAAGCTCCAACGTCTGCCTTCCGTTCTCAGTCATGGAGCCATCAGGACGTTCCATTAGGCCCAACCTACTAGCATACTTTTTGGAAAGCACCCTGTGAAGACGCGCACTGCTGGGGAGTTCATCAATGCCCTTGCAGAACGCCCTCCACGAGATTCTCTTCGCTTTCCTAATTTCTTTATTGTATTTTGTGAGTGAGTCCTTATACTCTTCCCACGAACCTGACGCTTTGGCCCTATTGAATAGCTTCCTGGTCTTTAGTCTAAGCCTTGAAAGCTCCTCATTCCACCACGGGCACTTCCTATTGCTCCGCCTCGGCTTAGCACGGCAGCTCCCGTGATAGGCATTAGTAATAGCCGCCGTCAGGGCCTCGCTGGCCAGTTCGATATCCATCACCGTTCTGACAGAAGCAGGAACGGATCTAATCCCATCCATGAGGAGCGTTTCGAATTGACTCCAATCTGTGGATTGGGGCACCCGATATATTTCTTCTGCCAGGCCCCCGGAGACCATGATATCAAACCTAATCTGCCTATGATCGGACATGGATGTCTCATTTGAGACATGCCATCCACCAACCCTACTGCCGATAAATTCAGTGCAAAGGGTGATGTCAAGGACCTCTTCCCTAATTGCATTTATGAATGTCGGCCTATTGCCTTCATTCATAATCATTAATTTATTGCTATATATAAATTCAAGTAGGCACTCACCTCTTTTGTTTATATTGCTGCTTCCCCAGACGGTGTGGTGGGCATTGGCATCACTTCCTATTATAAGTTGGAAGTTCCTCCTTCCACAAAAGTCCACTAGATCCTTCAGTTGCTCGTCCGGGTGGGCACAGTCCCCCGGGAGGTAGGATGAGCACACAATGAACTCTGTCCAGCCCCCGCAGGACTTCACCTTCACCAACGCAGCTACCTGATCCTTAGAACAGTAATCTGGAATGGGAAAATACGTTAGCTTTTTACTGAACAAGATGCAAGCCCTAGGCCTGCCCCCAGTTGTATTATCATACAATAGCTCACCTGTTAGGCCCTTAACCTGATCCTTCACTATGTAAGGCTCTTGGATAAGGGCGATATCGAGGTGATCCTTCATAAATCTATGAGCCAGAACATCAGTAGATGCCCTAGCATGCTGTAGATTTATTTGGATGCACCTCACAGCCATATTATTTCCTCCGGCTCTTGTCTATGGGCTTTGGCCCTTTAGACAAAGGCTTTACATGAGCCTTACCTCCCATTTTCGCCTTTTTACACATCTTGGTGGGCGCCTGCCCTGCCACAGCCTCTTTTGCCGCCCCAGGTGCCACGCTAGCCCCTCCAACAGCAAATACCGAAGCATTTCCGGGCTTCCCAATGGGCTTGAGCCCTTTTGGTTCCCCCGGGACGCTTGTATTTGGCGTGCTGGTCGATGGTCCTTCCGTTTCCCTTGCCGCCATTTTCGGAGCGACTTCAGACTTTCCAATGAGTTTTGGCTCTTTTGTTTGGCCTGAAGTGCTCGTCGTTGTCGTTGTCGCGGTGGGCACTGGTTTTTTATTTTGTCCTGCCCTGCCGCCAGCACCTTGAGAGGATTTTCTTCCTTTAACCCGAACGGTAACACGGAAGAAATTCAGGAAAAGTCGGAACTCCGCTTTCCGTAGATCTTCCAATCCGGAATCATCCACGGAAAAGGTGATGGAGCAGCCCCCGTCCTTTTCCTTATCCATCCTCAGCACCCTCCAGGAACTTATCTTGAGGCTGGGATTTTGCTTCCCTATCCTACTTAGAAATTTGTCCCTGGAGAGACTGACGGTTGTCTCGTCCTTTGGTACGTAGGTGACGCAGACATGCTGTTTGGGCATGCTGTCGCCATCCAGTACCACGACATCGCAACCGTCCCAAGGCTTTATCTTCCTGCAGACACTGGTTATCCACTCCCTGGTGTTTTGATTGTTGCATGTTACGGATATCCATCCGTCCCTTTGCAACGCTGCAGTGAATTGTGGATGAGAGTCCACAACCCTATCCATTTCATCCATGATGGCTACTTTGATTTTCCCCATCTGGACTTCGGATAGCCTTTCCTCTGGATGCAGTCTATGAGTGATGGCCACCTTGACCTGTGCTACTGCATCCCGATAAGAAGTCATTTTCGGGTTTTGTTGAGGAATGTTCCCAGGGACCTTTTCCTCAACATTGCCCTTCATCGACCTCTTCTTTGAGGGCCCTGCATCAGGGGTGTTGCTTTCCGACCTTTCCCTCTTTTGGGGATGGTCGGCCACAGCAACCGATCCGCAGGCCTTCAGCTTTTCCAGCCTTTCCTTCTCGTATCTGCGAGCTTCCTCTGGGGACATGCCATCCCTGATATAAGCCGCGATACGCCGCTTGGATGCACCAGAGAAATATTGTTTTTTTCCCCTGATGTCCAACCTTTTCAGGTCCTCCTCAGTTTTTTGGATAATAGGTCCAAGAGGATCCTGATTATCCGTCTCCATCGGAGGCGACGCCTTTTCCTCCACTGGCGTGAGAAGGAGTTCCTCCTCTGCGTCAGTTGAGAGAAGCTCTGGTTCCGAAGACCCTTGAGCACTAAGTGGTTGTATGTTGTCCTTAGTGTCGTTGTTGTTGTTGTCACTGTTGTTATTTGTCTTGTTGTTGTTGTTGTTGTTTTCCATTTCTGTCCCACGAGTAGCGCGGGAAAGTAAAGTCACCCATGGCAGAGCCCGGCATACCATGGGAAGGCTTATTTAAACTGGAGGGCGCCTGGTATCCAGAGTCCGCATACTAACGACTAAGCTCCCCCTTAGCCACGCAGTCATCGGCATATGCTGTTCCACCTTGACTTGGGACGCCTGTCGTCAGCTGACGTATAGATATAGGGCTGAAACTCACAAAGCAAGAGGCTCGCCGCGAGACATGACCACGACACGAACGTAACTTTGATCGTTTCAATCACCCCTTTATCCTCCGCCATTACCGGGGCCCACCACTAGGAGGTGACAGTACGGTTTGAGTTTCGGTAACAACCAGAACTCAAATATCAAATTTCAAGGAACTCTACAATTTGTTCCGTAGATATGGTGAAAAATGTAAAATCGGCCCGCAGATCAGTTTTCGAGCCCTGATCTTTCAAAAAAAAATTTACATGTTCATTGTTTTAATACAAGCAATTCAAATATTAAATTTCAATGAAATCGGTTGATTATTTCTCTTTATATACACAAAAGTGTATGTTTGGTCCGTAGTAAACGTCTAGTTGTTCCCGAGGCCTGATATATATCAAAAGTTGATCGATCCGTGCCGTGGTGGAAATAAACTTACATATAAAATTTCATCAAAATCGGTTCAGCCGAACTTGAGACACACGCGTGCACACACAGGCCGACAGACGGACAGACCGACAGACCGACAGACCGACAGACCGACAGACCGACAGGTTGCTAAAAATAGTTTATTTACACTTCCCTACTATGGAGAAGCACGTTCCCACCAAAAACTCGATATGCAAAATTTGTTGCCATCACATAACCTACCTATTGTTTACACAATACGGTCGGTAAATATAAAAAATATGACACGATCAGTGGAATTTAAAGAAAAAACCAGCAACGAAGCCGAAAATTCGTAATATTTCGTAAAAAAAATTGAGTATTGGGACTTGTCAGATATAAAGACATTAGTGTATAATATCCTGAGATTTTTTAAAATATTAAACTCTTTTTTACTTGAAAAAAAAAAAAAAAATAATAAAAAATATGACACGATCAGTGGCATTTAAAGAAAAAACCAGCAACGAGGCCAAAAATTCGTAATATTTCGTAAAAAAATTGAGTATTGGGACTTGTTAGATATAAAGACATTAGTAACAAGTCCCAATGCTCAGAGAGAAACTTGAAAGCACGACCTTATTTGATATGGGTTTTTTTTAAATCGAAGTGGCTATTTTTTGAGAAGAAATATTAAAATAAATTCACACTTATTATAAAGCAGTTAAAATTTAGAAAATATATTTGAAAAATCAAAAAAATATATTAATATTTTCATTGATAATTATTTTAAAATTTAAAAAAAAGCGGAAAAACAACAAGCACATCCTTCGCCTTCAACGTTTTATATGTTACTGAAAGCATTTTATTATTTTTAAGAAACCATACTGAAATACGAATTTGAAATTTTTTTTCATTTTTTCTTTCCTTCTACCTTTCTTTCTTTTTCGTGCAATAGAATTTAAATGGGAAGCTTTTTAAAAAATGTGTATAATATCCTGAGATTTTTTAAAATATTAAACTCTTTTTTACATAAAAAAAAAGAAAAAAATAATAAAAAATATGACACGATCAGTGGCATTTAAAGAAAAAACCAGCAACGAGGCCAAAAATTCGTAATATTTCGTAAAAAAATTGAGTATTGGGACTTGTTAGATATAAAGACATTAGTAACAAGTCCCAATGCTCAGAGAGAAACTTGAAAGCACGACCTTATTTGATATGGGTTTTTTTTAAATCGAAGTGGCTATTTTTTGAGAAGAAATATTAAAATAAATTCACACTTATTATAAAGCAGTTAAAATTTAGAAAATATATTTGAAAAATCAAAAAAATATATTAATATTTTCATTGATAATTATTTTAAAATTTAAAAAAAAGCGGAAAAACAACAAGCACATCCTTCGCCTTCAACGTTTTATATGTTACTGAAAGCATTTTATTATTTTTAAGTGAACAGCTTTTTTTTTCTCATAGGGTAAGTTAACTCAAGATATGGGGAGCAACTGTGGTGTCAAGTTGAAAATATAATTAATGAAAGATAATTCTTAAATGTTGATATAAATACATAGTAAAGAAAAAATTTGAAGAGGGAATTAGAAAATAATATCTAAAACACAATTAAATATTATTTGTTAAATACAAATTTTATATAAACTTCAAAATTTTACCTCTATTTTTATTTGAAAAAATATTAAAAACTTACTATCATTTATATCAATTACCTAAGAAAAAAAAATATTTAAAATGTTTGGAAAAAACAATCATATATTTTTATGACCGGATTTGAATATTTTTTTATTTTTGAAAGAAATGGTATTTTGCCAAATGACTCAAAAATTCCGACTGTAAAATAACAATTTTAAAATAATTATTAAGTTTTAAAATAATTATTTAAAAAAAAAATTATTGGAAGTAGGTACATACATATTTATTTTTAATAACTTAAAAACTAACTGAAATTATTTGAAACAATTTTATAAGTAACGTATAAATAACCGAAATGAGATAATTCAAATTGTTGAAATGCGTCAACCCATATTACTTTTAATAACATTTTTCTTAGCCGACACTACTCAACTTACCTTATTGGGAAATACAAAATGTGCATAAAAAATCATACATCCTTCCTCATTAACATTTGAAACCATACTGAAATACGAATTTGAAATTTTTTTTCATTTTTTCTTTCCTTCTACCTTTCTTTCTTTTTCGTGCAATAAAATTTAAATGGGAAGCTTTTTAAAAAATGTGTATAATATCCTGAGATTTTTTAAAATATTAAACTCTTTTTTACATAAAAAAAAGAAAAAAATAATAAAAAATATGACACGATCAGTGGCATTTAAAGAAAAAACCAGCAACGAGGCCAAAAATTCGTAATATTTCGTAAAAAAATTGAGTAAAGATATAAAGACATTAGTAACAAGTCCCAATGCTCAGAGAGAAACTTGAAAGCACGACCTTATTTGATATGGGTTTTTTTTAATCGAAGTGGCTATTTTTTGAGAAGAAATATTAAAATAAATTCACACTTATTATAAAGCAGTTAAAATTTAGAAAATATATTTGAAAAATCAAAAAAATATATTAATATTTTCATTGATAATTATTTTAAAATTTAAAAAAAAGCGGAAAAACAATAAGCACATCCTTCGCCTTCAACGTTTTATATGTTACTGAAAGCATTTTATTATTTTTAAGTGAACAGCTTTTTTTTCTCATAGGGTAAGTTAACTCAAGACATGGGGAGTAACTGTGGTGTCAAGTTGAAAATATAATTAATGAAAGATAATTCTTAAATGTTGATATAAATACATAGTAAAGAAAAAATTTGAAGAGGGAATTAGAAAATAATATCTAAAATACAATCAAATATTATTTGTTAAATACAAATTTTATATAAACTTCAAAATTTTACCTCTAGTTTTATTTGAAAAAATATTAAAAACTTACTATCATTTATATCAATTACCTAAGAAAAAAAAATATTTAAAATGTTTGGAAAAAACAATCATATATTTTTATGACCGGATTTGAATATTTTTTTATTTTTGAAATTAATGGTATTTTACCAAATGACTCAAAAATGCCGACTGTAAAATAACAGGTATTTTAAAATTTGTTCTTTATGTAATATTCTTTCCGTTTAGAATTAAGATAGGTCATACGTACACATGCAGGGACATTTTATAAATAGATTGCTCTTGTTTACCTGCTAATAAAATATGAAAGAAGAGCACAACAAAATTTTTGAAGCACTCATAAAGCATGTTCGAAATAGTTTTAAAATAATTATTTAAAAAAAAAATTGATTGGAAGTAGGTACATACATATTTATTTTTAATAACTTAAAAACTAACTGATATTATTTGAAACAATTTTATAAGTAACGTATAAATAACCGAAATGAGATATTTCAAATTGTTGAAATGTGTCAACCTATATTACTTTTATTAAATTTTTTGTTAGCCGACACTACTCAACTTACCTTATTGGGAAATACAAAATGTGCATAAAAAATCATACATCCTTCCTCATTAACATTTGGAACCATACTGAAATATGAATTTCAAATTTTTTATCATTTTTTCTTTCCTCCTACCTTTCTTTTTTTTTTCCTCCAATAGAATTTAAATGGGAAGCTTTTTAAAAAATGTGTATAATATCCTGAGATTTTTTAAAATATTAAACTCTTTTTTACGTGAAAAAAAGAAAAAAATATAAAAAATATGACACGATCAGTGGCATTTAAAGAAAAAACCAGCAACGAAGCCGAAAATTCGTAATATTTCGTAAAAAAAATTGAGTATTGGGACTTGTCAGATATAAAGACATTAGTGTATAATATCCTGAGATTTTTTAAAATATTAAACTCTTTTTTACTTGAAAAAAAAAAAAAATAATAATAAAAAATATGACACGATCAGTGGCATTTAAAGAAAAAACCAGCAACGAGGCCAAAAATTTGTAATATTTCGTAAAAAAATTGAGTATTGGGACTTGTTAGATATAAAGACATTAGTAACAAGTCCCAATGCTCAGAGAGAAACTTGAAAGCACGACCTTATTTGATATGGGTTTTTTTTAAATCGAAGTGGCTATTTTTTGAGAAGAAATATTAAAATAAATTCACACTTATTATAAAGCAGTTAAAATTTAGAAAATATATTTGAAAAATCAAAAAAATATATTAATATTTTCATTGATAATTATTTTAAAATTTAAAAAAAAGCGGAAAAACAACAAGCACATCCTTCGCCTTCAACGTTTTATATGTTACTGAAAGCATTTTATTATTTTTAAGTGAACAGCTTTTTTTTCTAATAGGGTAAGTTAACTCAAGATATGGGGAGTAACTGTGGTGTCAAGTTGAAAATATAATTAATGAAAGATAATTCTTAAATGTTGATATAAATACATAGTAAAGAAAAAATTTGAAGAGGGAATTAGAAAATATTATCTAAAATACAATCAAATATTATTTGTTAAATACAAATTTTATATAAACTTCAAAATTTTACCTCTATTTTTATTTGAAAAAATATTAAAAACTTACTATCATTTATATCAATTACCTAAGAAAAAAAAATATTTAAAATGTTTGGAAAAAACAATCATATATTTTTATGACGAAAGTAGGTACATACATATTTGTTTTTAATAACTTAAAAACTAACTGAAATTATTTGAAACAATTTTATAAGTAACGTATAAATAACCGAAATGAGATAATTCAAATTGTTGAAATGCGTCAACCCATATTACTTTTAATAACATTTTTGTTAGCCGACACTACTCAACTTACCTTATTGGGAAATACAAAATGTGCATAAAAAATCATACATCCTTCCTCATTAACATTTGAAACCATACTGAAATACGAATTTGAAATTTTTTTTCATTTTTTCTTTCCTTCTACCTTTCTTTCTTTTTCGTGCAATAGAATTTAAATGGGAAGCTTTTTAAAAAATGTGTATAATATCCTGAGATTTTTTAAAATATTAAACTCTTTTTTACATAAAAAAAAAGAAAAAAATAATAAAAAATATGACACGATCAGTGGCATTTAAAGAAAAAACCAGCAACGAGGCCAAAAATTCGTAATATTTCGTAAAAAAATTGAGTATTGGGACTTGTTAGATATAAAGACATTAGTAACAAGTCCCAATGCTCAGAGAGAAACTTGAAAGCACGACCTTATTTGATATGGGTTTTTTTAAATCGAAGTGGCTATTTTTTGAGAAGAAATATTAAAATAAATTCACACTTATTATAAAGCAGTTAAAATTTAGAAAATATATTTGAAAAATCAAAAAAATATATTAATATTTTCATTGATAATTATTTTAAAATTTAAAAAAAAGCGGAAAAACAACAAGCACATCCTTCGCCTTCAACGTTTTATATGTTACTGAAAGCATTTTATTATTTTTAAGTGAACAGCTTTTTTTTCTCATAGGGTAAGTTAACTCAAGATATGGGGAGTAACTGTGGTGTCAAGTTGAAAATATAATTAATGAAAGATAATTCTTAAATGTTGATATAAATACATAGTAAAGAAAAAATTTGAAGAGGGAATTAGAAAATAATATCTAAAATACAATCAAATATTATTTGTTAAATACAAATTTTATATGAACTTCAAAATTTTACCTCTATTTTTATTTGAAAAAATATTAAAAACTTACTATCATTTATATCAATTACCTAGATTCGTAGATTCTAAGGGAACCGAGTGGGACAGGAGCATCCCCCCAAGCCACCGCAGCCATTTTTGACTTCCCACCCCACTCCCCCGTCTATAATATCCCCGTCCCAATCACAAAGCCGGAGATATCCCTAAGGGAGTTGGACAATAGTTCCCGAACACTTAGGGACCCATGTCCAAGACAATTGCGGCGCCGAACAGCCAGTGCCGGACAGTCGCAGAGAATGTGCACGGCGGTCTCATCGCCACCCCCACAAAATCTACACAGGGGGGAGCCCGACTTCCCCAGCCTGTGCAGGTGGTATTTCACCGGGCAGTGCCCCGTGAAGAAATTCGCAATAGTGCGAACCCGGCTCCTGCTCATCCCCAGCAACTCCGCAGCGAATCCGCCGGAGCACGCCGGAACAAACCCCTTCGCATGACGGCACCCTTTCGTGTCCCGCCAGTGACGACTGCATTCCGCCGCGAGTAGGCAGGCAAGCCTGGCCCCCACGGCGGAAGAAGGCAGACCACAGAAAAGCAGCGGCTGCACAAAGGCAGCCCCAGATCCCCTCCGCGCCAATTCATCGGCAACTTCGTTGCCCGCATGGCCACTATGGCCCGGCACCCAAATGAGCATCACTCTGTTTTCCGATACCAATTCCATAAGTGCAGCAAGGCAGCTCCAGACCAGCTTGGATGTAACCTGAGCTGAACGGAGCGCCAGCAGTGCAGCCCTGCTGTCTGAGAACACATAGATGGTGCGGTTTCTATACCCCCTTTCCAAATTGATTCTCAGACAGATTTCTATTGCATGTATTTCGGCCTGGAACACTGTGCAATACGGGTCAAGGGTTGCATATGCACGCGTGTCCGGGCGGACACCGTATACGCCCGAGCCCACACCCGACTCCGTTTGGACCCGTCCGCGTACCACACGCTCGAACCCGACCTAAGTACCGGACCACCCCGATCCCACGTCCATCGATCAGGAAACAGAACCCTGTACTTGTGGTCGAAGTTGTACCGCGGCTGACAGGTATCTGACATGGTTATCCTTAGAATCGGGTCGCCCTCAATGAAGTCTCTGTGAGTTCTGTGGGCCAACTTTAGCCCTGCCCCGTCCTCGCCAGAGAGAAGTCGGTAAGTCACCAGCCGAGCTTCCTTCAATATATGGAGGTGCAGTGGCGGCAATCCGATCATCACCTCCAATGCAGCGGTGGGAGCCGTCCGCATCGCCCCGCTCACTCCCAGGCAGGTCAGCCTCTGTAGCTTTTCCAGCTTAGCCCGCACACCCGCCTGCTGAGCCTTACGGCACCATACAATCGACGCATAGGTGACGATGGGCCTAGCAAGGGCCGTATATAGCCACAGTGCTATTCTGGGACTAATTCCCCAGGTCCCCCCGATGAAGGTCCTACACGTCCACAAGGCCGCCGTAGCTCTCCCGATAACTCTATCGATATGGGTATTCCAAGAGAGACGATCATCCAGGGTTACCCCCAGATACTTCACCTCCCTCGAGTAACTAATACGTTCACCAAACAGAATTGGGCTCGTTAATCTGTCCATGCTTCTGCGTCTGGTGATGGCGACCAAAGTGCTCTTGCTTGGATTTATATTTAACTCAACGCCTTTGCACCACCTTTCCACAACACGTAAATTTTGCTGTAGAAGATCAGAAATAGTGCTCTCAAATTTTCCCCGCACGACGAAGGCCACATCGTCAGCGTATCCCCAGACACGCGCCCCGGAGCCCCTGCGAGCAGCTATTAGATCATCCACTACAATGGACCACAGGAGGGGCGAAAGAACCCCGCCCTGCGGACATCCTTTTGCAGCGGAGATGAAGAGTATATCGTCAGCTATGGTGGACTTAATAATCCTATCCTGTAGCATCCGATTGACCCATCTGCTAGTCGTCGCATCAATCCCTCGTTTGTGCAACGACTCACAGATGACATGATATGGGGTGTTGTCAAAAGCTCTTCCTTCTCCAGCCTTTCCTTCTCGTATCTGCGAGCTTCCTCTGGGGAAATGCCATCCCTGATATAAGCCGCGATACGCCGCTTGGATGCACCAGAGAAATATTGTTTTTTTCCCCTGATGTCCAACCTTTTCAGGTCCTCCTCAGTTTTTTGGATAATAGGTCCAAGAGGATCCTGATTATCCGTCTCCATCGGAGGCGCCGCCTTTTCCTCCACTGGCGTGAGAAGGAGTTCCTCATCTGCGTCAGTTAAGAGAAGCTCTGGTTCCGAAGACCCTTGAGCACTAAGTGGTTGTATGTTGTCCTTAGTGTCGTTGTTGTTGTTGTCACTGTTGTTATTTGTCTTGTTGTTGTTGTTGTTATTTTCCATTTCTGGTCCCACGACTAGCGCGGGACCAGAAGGCTCGTTTAAACTGGAGGGCGCCTGGTATCCTGAGTCCGCATACTAACGACTAAGCTCCCCCTTAGCCACGCAGTCATCGGCATATGCTGTTCCACCTTGACTTGGGACGCCTGTCGTCAGCTGACGTATGGATATAGGGCTGAAACTCACAAAGCAAGAGGCTCGCCGCGAGACATGACCACGACACGAACGTAACTTTGATCGTTTCAATCACCCCTTTATCCTCCGCCATTACCGGGTCCCACAACTAGGAGGTGACAGTGCGGTTTTGGGCCCCTATCAATTACCTAAGAAAAAAAAAATATTTAAAATGTTTGGAAAAAACAATCATATATTTTTATGACCGGATTTGAATATTTTTTTATTTTTGAAATAAATGGTATTTTACCAAATTACTCAAAAATTCCGACTGTAAAATAACAATTTTAAAATAATTATTAAGTTTTAAAATAATTATTTAAAAAAAAATTTATTGGAAGTAGGTACATACATATTTATTTTTAATAACTTAAAAACTAACTGACATGTTGTTAGACATAAAGACATTAACATTAGTTAAACAAAAAGAAAATATTGGTATACACAATCTCAATATCAAGCTATGCTTTCCATCATTTAAGAATATTGCTCTCATTCTCTTTTTCTAATTTCTTTCTCTTCTCATGCTTAATTGTTTCAAATATTGAGTCCCAATACTCAATTTTTTTTACGAAATATTACGAATTTTTGGCCTCGTTGCTGGTTTTTTCTTTAAATGCCACTGATCGTGTCATATTTTTTATTATTATTTTTTTTTTTTTCAAGTAAAAAAGAGTTTAATATTTTAAAAAATCTCAGGATATTATACACTAATGTCTTTATATCTGACAAGTCCCAATACTCAATTTTTTTTACGAAATATTACGAATTTTCGGCTTCGTTGCTGGTTTTTTCTTTAAATGCCACTGATCGTGTCATATTTTTTATATTTTTTTCTTTTTTTTTATGTAAAAAAGAGTTTAATATTTTAAAAAATCTCAGGATATTATACACATTTTTTAAAAAGCTTCCCATTTAAATTCTATTGCACGAAAAAGAAAGAAAGGTAGAAGGAAAGAAAAAATGAAAAAAAATTTCAAATTCGTATTTCAGTATGGTTTCAAATGTTAATGAGGAAGGATGTATGATTTTTTATGCACATTTTGTATTTCCCAATAAGGTAAGTTGAGTAGTGTCGGCTAAGAAAAATGTTAATAAAAGTAATATAGGTTGACACATTTCAACAATTTGAATTATCTCATTTCGGTTATTTATACGTTACTTATAAAATTGTTTCAAATAATTTCAGTCAGTTTTTAAGTTATTAAAAATAAATATGTATGTACCTACTTCCAATCAATTTTTTTTTAAATAATTATTTTAAAACTTAATAATTCTTTTAAAATTGTTATTTTAAAGTCGGAATTTTTGAGTCATTTGGTAAAAAAACATTTATTTCAAAAATAGAAAAATATTCAAATCCGGTCATAAAAATATATGATTGTTTTTTCCAAACATTTCAAATATTTTTTTTTTCTTAGGTAATTGATATAAATGATAGTAAGTTTTTAATATTTTTTCAAATAAAAATAGAGGTAAAATTTTGAAGTTTATATAAAATTTGTATTTAACAAATAATATTTGATTGTATTTTAGATATTATTTTCTAATTCCCTCTTCAAATTTTTTCTTTACTATGTATTTATATCAATATTTAAGAATTTTCTTTCTTTAATTATATTATCAACTTGACACTACAGTTACTCCCCATATCTTGAGTTAATTTACCTTATGAGAAAAAAAGCTGTTCACTTAAAAATAATAAAATGCTTTCAGTAACATATAAAATGTTGAAGGCGAAGGATGTGCTTGTTGTTTTTTCGCTTTTTTTTAAATTTTAAAATAATTATCAATGAAAATATTAATATATTTTTTTGATTTTTCAAATATATTTTCTAAATTTTACCTGCTTTATAATAAGTGTGAATTTATTTTAATATTTCTTCTCAAAAAATAGTCACTTCGATTTAAAAAAACCCATATCAAATAAAGTCGTGCTTTCAAGTTTCTCTCTGAGCATTGGGACTTGTTAGATATAAAAACATTATATAATTATATGTGTGCGATAGAGTGTTGATAGGGAGCCATCTCAGCAAAATAAAAATTTTGCTTTATGAGATAATTATATGTGTACGCATGAATGTTGATCTTATACATATTAGGCAATATAAATTATGTGTACATGTGTATTTTTGAATATTTTTATTTTTTGCGTCAATTGCTTCTATATATGTATGTATATTATATGAGACGATTTCACTTATATATTATATGAACGATTGAATGTATACAGCTGTGTGAAATAATATTCTGTGTTTATAGGCATATACAAATTCATTCTATAACGTATATAAAAGTAATAATATTAATAATTGTAATCTGATGATTCATATCATTCAAAATAATCTTTTTCAAAAAAAATATGTTCTGCATTCGTATAAAAAATAAGAATGAAAGAGTAGTGTAGAGTAAAGAAATGTATGAGTAATTTTAATTCTATGAACATTTTTTGTTATATGGTGCAAATAATCCTTTTTTTGGGTGAAAAATTTTTTTTTAAATTTAGGGATTTTTTAAGTTTACAATGGCGCCCCTATTTTTTATCGCTCATTGCAAATGCATACTTTGCATGTATGATAAATCCGTTCGTTTTACTACATAACTTCAGACAACTACTATGCGCCTATATTCATGTAACTTACTTGTCATATATATCAAGTTCAACTTGACGTACGTTTTTATACCCTGCACTTCGTGAAGGGTATATTAACTTTGGTATGGAGTTTGTAACTACTTGAAGGAGTCATCTGCGGTATGGACATATATATATATTCTTGCTCAGCGTAAAATTCTGCGTTGATTTAGACATGTCCGTCCGTCCGTCCGTCCGATCGCACGATAACTCAAAAACGAATAATGCAATCGACACCAAACTTTCACAAGTTGCTTCTTTTGTGCCAAGGACGAACCCTATTGTTATGGGACCAATTCGGACAACGGGGTCGGGTAGCTGCCATACAACTCCAAGAGTTTATTTTAATTATTTTAAAAACTAATGAAGGTACAAATATAAAATTTTGTATACGTGTGTCCAATTATATTCTACATATGTTCTAAAAATTTTAATGAGATAGCTGCACCGGTTCGGGTAGCTGCCATACAACTCCAAAAGCAAATTTTCTATATTCGGCAAAATAATAAAGTTAGATTCATGAAACTTGGCAGTCGTGTGTCCAATTATAGGTCAAAGATATTTCTGAAGTTTTGGTGGAATTGCTTGACAGGTTCGAGTAGCTCCCATACAAGTTCAAAAGCTTACTTTAAATATCTGAATAAATAAAAACGTTAGATTCATGAAATTTGGCAGTTGTGTGTCCAATTATAGATCAGATATACCTGCGAAGTTTTAGTGGAATTGCTTGGCAGGTTCGGGTACCTGCCATACAACTCCAAAAGCTAATTTTAAATATTTGGAAAAATAATAAAGTCAAATTCATGAAACTTGGCAGTTGTGTGTCCAATTATAGATCAGATATATTTGCGAAGTTTTAGTGGAATTGCTTGGCAGGTTCTGGTACCTGCCATACAACTCCAAAAGCTAATTTTAAATATTTTGAAAAATAATAAAGACAGATTCATGAAACTTGGCAGTTGTGTGTCCAATTATAGGTAAAAGATATTTCTGAAGTTTTGGTGGAATTGCTTGACAGGTTCGAGTGGCTCCCATACAAGTTCAAAAGCTTACTTTAAATATCTGAATAAATAAAAACGTTAGATTCATGAAATTTGGCAGTTGTGTGTCAAATTATAGATCAGATATACCTGCGAAGTTTTAGTGGAATTGCTTGGCAGGTTCGGGTACCTGCATAAAACTCCAAAAGCTAATTTTAAATATTTGGAAAAATAATAAAGTCAAATTCATGAAACTTGGCAGTTGTGTGTCCAATTATAGATCAGATATATTTGCGAAGTTTTAGTGGAATTGCTTAGCAGGTTCTGGTACTTGCCATACAACTCCAAAAGCTAATTTTAAATATTTTGAAAAATAATAAAGACAGATTCATGAAACTTGGCAGTTGTATGTCCAATTATAGATCAGATATATTTGCGAAGTTTTAGTGGAATTTCTTGGCAGGTTCTGGTACCTGCCATACAACTCCAAAAGCTAATTTTAAATATTTTGAAAAATAATAAAGACAGATTCATGAAACTTGGCAGTTGTATGTCCAATTATAGGTAAAAGATATTTCTGAAGTTTTGGTGGAATTGCTTGACAGGTTCGAGTGGCTCCCATACAAGTCCAAAAGCTTATTTTAAATATTTGGAAAAGTAATAAAGTTAGATTCATGAAACTTGGCAATTGTGTGTCCAATTATAGTTCAGATATATTAGCGAAGTTTTAGTGGAATTGCTTGGCAGGTCCGAGTACCTGCCATACTCCAAAAGCCAATTTTAAATATTTGGAAAAATAATAAAGTCAGATTCACGAAACTTGGTAGTTGTGTGTTCAGTTATAGATCAGACATATCCGTAAAGTTTCTATAGAATGTTTCACAGGTTTGAGTAATTGCTATACAACAATGAAAGGTGCAGGGTATAATTCAATCGGTTCATACCGACTGAAACGTTTTTACTTGTTTTTATTTTCTTTTTTCTTCGCTTATAAGCATCCGTGATGGTTAAACGTAAAATACATATCAGACGTGCGCGATCGAATTAAATAATATTTTATATATATTTCATTATAATTTAATAATTAAATTAAAGATTAATTTTTATTATATTTAAAAATAGTGTTTCTTTTTTATATATTGAGTCATAAATCCTACAAATTGGGGGCTCAGCTGGGATCAGGTGGTTTAGTGCATATATGTGTGTTGAATTAAAAAATAATTGAAAGCTTAACTTTGTTGATAATATTCTCAAAACCAAAAGGATAAAACATAAGAATTGTGAATTTTTAAATTAGTATAAAGTGTGAAAATATTTGCGTATAAAATATAAAACCAGAGTTACAAAATTTATAATAAAAGCTAATACCCATACATACACACATATTTTTTTATAAACATGTATACATACGGTTAACTCTTTCTTGCAATAGTCAAATATAATATTGGTTTTTCTTTTACGCGTACATACATTTAACATTTGTTTCAGTTTTGTTTTTATAGACGCATAACATATAGTTTGTGTTTGTGTGAATTTTGTATTCAAAATTTCATGTACATTTTTGTCAAAAGTTTTGCTTTTATTTGGTAGTTTAAGCATTTTTTTTAGAAAAAATACAATTCTACTGAATGGTGAGAAATTTTACGTTATCTATATTGATATAAATACATATTACACTTGACATATTATTATAATAAATTTGGTAAAATAAATATACAATTGTTCTCAAACATGGAGTTAAATAAAATTAAATTGGGAGATATACAACATATTCGACATAATTTGAATACATTTATAGTAAAGAGAATCCAGTAGTTGCACATTTTTATTTTCGAAGAGGATTCTGGTCGTAAGAATAGGGATAATTTGCGAAAATTTAGCGGCTTTACTTTTAAAATTAAAGACGATGAGTATAAAAGGAAATTTAATTTTGTTAAGGATAATTTTGATGATGTTCATCTGCAGGCTATATGCGATATTTTGAGATTTGAAACTGAAATTGCAGATACTGACCAATTGATTAAGCACGTACTGCAAAAATTAATAAATATAGAAGAACTAAACATAGATGTTGCTTTTGACGATAATGATGACGATAATGACCAAGTTGAAGATAAAGACGATTAAATTCTGTACAGTCTGGGGATTATTATTGAAATGAAACAAATTGCTAGCCGTGGTTATATTGAAGACGATTCACTTATACAATATGTTATTGAAGGAATAGACGATTTACCTACAAATAAAGTTTTATTGTTTGGATCAAAAAATATAAAAGAGTTTAAGTCGAAAATTAAAGACTACGAAAATTTTAAAAAATCAATACGTCAATTTGAAAAAAATTCTGATAAATTCTGGAAAATAAAAAGACGAGGTGAGAACAATTCAAATTTCGGACCTACGAGCATCATGAGAGTGGATTTTAATACGCATGACGTGCAACAACAGGTGTTAAAGAAGAAAAATGAGTTAAAAAAGAGCATTTCTTATCAAGGTAAGAAAATATTTATTAATCAAAGTTTAACCAGTAGGAAAAGGTATTTATATAAGGCTGCCATTGAATTAAAAAGAAATAATAAAATTAAATTTGGATAAAGAATTCTAAAATTTTAATAAGGAAAACTGAAGGAGACAAACCAATCGTTGTGAGAAATCTCAGCGATTTGGATAACATATAATTTTTTCAAAACCAATTTTAGATTTTGTAAATACATAGTACTAAAATTTTAGAGAAAATGAATTCATCTCTTTTAGTTTCCTTTCCATTCAAAAAAATTAAAAATCATATAATTTTATATCAAAACATCCGTAGCTTAAGAGAAAATTTTGATACCTTTTTATTACACCTTCAATCTCTAGAAAATTCTCCTTTAATTATTATTCTATCTGAAATTTGGATTTACAGCGAAGAAGAAAAAAATTATAATATAGAGGGCTATAATTTACACTGCAATTGCAATAACAATTATAGTTCAGGTGGTGTTGCTGTATATACCAAAATAGATTTATCTTCTAATTATAGCTCAATTTCTATAAGTACCGCTGATATAGTCAAACTAACATGTTATCTCAAGGGAATTAAATTAACAATTTTTTCGGTTTACAAGTTTAATAACACAGGTCTCCATTACTCTGTTTTTCTGAATGATTTTGACGATATTCTAAATAAAGAAAAAAACAAAAATCTTATTGTAATTGGAGACATGAATATTGACTTATTAAAAGAAACTCGCGTGAAAGATAGTTATTTACTCATGATGTCGTCTCACGGGTTAACTTCCTTAGTAGAGTTACCAACACGCACTACAAATTTTAGCTCTACATGTATAGATCATATTTTTTTAAGAACTTCCAATAATTTAAATTATTTGGAACTCGAGAGTGAAAACTTGGAATTAGGTATAACTGATCATAATATGATTATTTTGAATATGTTATCTCAAGTTCCTAATTCAGACTATAAGGATACAACCAGCCAATTACAATTATAAACTACTATCGTTTAAACAGATCTACTATCGTATAAACAGATCTACTATCGTTGATGCTTCTGTGGCTTATATTAGTTTCATTGAAATATTAAATTCGCATATATCCAACAGTTATAAGGAGCTTAATTTAGCTAAAAATAAAAAGAAACTTAAGTCTTGGATGACTGACTTACTTTTAACTAAAATAAAATATAAAAATAAAGTAGGTTTAAAAAGCAGAAACCAGCCCGATAATGTTGAATTAAGAAATTCTTTTAAAGATCTTTGCAAGGAATTGAGTATTAATATAAAAGAGGCGAGTAATCTATCCTATAGTTCTGAGCTTTCAAAGCACAGCGGTAACTCTAAATTGGAATGGAAAACTTTAAATAACATATTAAACAAAAGCTCAGCGAATACACAGGTCAACGAAATTGTAATTGGAGAGAAAAAAGTTACAAACAAAAATAATATCGCAAATGAGTTTAATAATTTTTTTGTAAATTCAGCTAAAATTTCAAGTTTAAATAATATAGGACAAAAAAATTGTTATTGCACAACGAATGTACTTGATATGCTAGGTACAAATATGCATTTTAATACATTTGGCTATATAGATATAGTAGCTGAAGAAGTATATCAAGCTATATTAGTATTAAATTACAAAAAATCATGTACAAGTGATTGTGTTAATAATTTATTATTGAAAAAAATTAATCGAGCTGTAAGTCCGGTATTGAGTTACATATTTAATTTGGCTGTATATAGTGGAACTTTTCCATCTGCGCTCAAAAATGCGGAAGTAATACCTCTTTTCAAAAAGGGTTCTAAACTGGATATTGCGAACTATAGGCCTATATCACTGTTACCGTGCATAGTAAAATTGTTTGAAAAATTAATAAAAAAAAGAATGCTTAGTTTCCTCTATAGTATTGATTTTTTTGATAAAAACCAGTTTGGTTTCTTAGAAAATAAATGTACTGAAGATGCCATACTAAAATTATGTTCGGAACTATACTCGGGTCTAAATGACAAGTTACATACGGCTGCTCTTTTCATTGATATAAAAAAAGCTTTCGACACAATAGATCACCAAATTCTTGTTAAAAAACTTGAAAATATTGGATTTAGAAGTTTTATTTTGGATTTTCGTGATTCTTATCTGTCCAATAGATTACAAAAAGTAAAAATTTATAACGTTTACAGTAATTTTGAAAATATCTCTTCAGGCGTTCCTCAGGGCTCGGTGTTAGTACCTTTATTATTTTTTATTTATATAAATTCTTTGTTTAGTCAAGCCTTTCTTAAGGGAAAATAACTCGTTTTGCTGATGATTGTTCTCTTGCTTATAACGAAATAGATATTTCCACACTTCAACGTAGTATAGAATCCGACTTAATGTTCTTTAAGTTAAATGATCTCAGAGCCATTATACCTCAGCATTTTAATTTCACATTTCAAGCGAATGAATGTTCTAGTTTTATATGTGATAAAGAAAATTGTAAACAATCTAGAACCCAATTTTTAGGTAATTGTTCTAACAATTGTTTTGAAATTGAAGCCGTAGAAAGCTATAAATATTTGGGAGTTACTATTGATAACAAATTAAATTGGAAAACACATATAAGCAAAATACATAACTATATGTTATATTGTATTCGTGTATTCTACTGTTTAAAGATTTATTGTTCAATTGAACTGCTTTTAAAAATTTATTATGCTCTAGTCTACTCGAAACTTCATATGGCATAACAAGCTGGGGAGGTACCTATTATAATACGCTGGAGCCAGTTTTTTTGGCGCAAAAAAGTATACTGAAAATCATTCATGGAAAATCAAGACTTTTTCATTGCTTTCCTTTATTTCAAGCGCAAGCAATATTATCCTTAAGACATCTTTTTGCGTATACATAAGTGCTTAATTAAATTTTATAAAAGTAAAAATCGCTTACCTTCGCGCTTTTGTAGTTCTTATAGACTAAGGATAAATAGTCAAAACTTAGTTTGTGTTCCAGGGTAACCCACTTTCAAAAATCTTATGATTTTCTAGCTCCGAAATATTACAATAATTTACCGCAGGAAATTAAGGAAGCTAGCACATTAAATAAATTTTCAAAATTGTGTAGAAACTGGTTATTGACATTTGTTTATAAAGATTTAGAAATTTCAATGCATTAAAAAAAAAAAAAAAATTTTACCTCACTGGTCTCTTTTCATTGGAAAGAAGTACTAAGTGAGGAATTGCTCCGAAATTCTTAAAACTCGTAAATGTTCTTTTCTGCTCTTATTCGTTTGTTTAAAGCAATCCGTAATAAGTGCGGAAAATAGACATTTGCGAAATTTTTAGTTTCTTAGTTAAAATGAATAATTAAACGTATTTTTTTTACC
This sequence comes from Condylostylus longicornis, assembly GCF_029603195.1. Taxonomy (NCBI): domain Eukaryota; kingdom Metazoa; phylum Arthropoda; class Insecta; order Diptera; family Dolichopodidae; genus Condylostylus; species Condylostylus longicornis. Next base: position 104,243 of record NW_026578175.1, read on the forward strand.
TTTTAGAATTGAATGTCTTGGAGAATTTTAACAAATATTCCCCAAATTGTTCTGGTGAAGTTACTGTGGTTTATGATAAGAATTACATAAAGTCAATATATATTCATGGTAGATCTGTAGTAAATGTACGCCCTGGCATGGATTCTGAAAAAATACTAGTTTTTTGCACCTCTCTCTTCCATATAAAATCGTGCTGCGAATTGTTAAATCTACTTATCAATGCAGTTGATTTACAATTAACTATGCTAAAATCGGTAGATGTTCCTTCACGGTGTTTCGTGAATAAAAGCTATAATACAGTTTCTTTTAACTATAAAGAAGACTTTACTATAAATAAAATAAATGACTTTAAATGGGTAATTTGGTCAGACATTTATGATAGGATAAATCCCTCTATGTTACAAATACCAAAGTTCGTTAATGACATGCATATATCAAAAATTGATAATAAAGAAGGTATCGAAATTTTCAAAGATTACATAACAAAAAAATATTTCAGTTGTAGTTATAAAGAATTTTATAAAAATAAGGTGTCTAAAATAATACTAGATTATATATGTTGCTCAGTTTACCCTTTTTGTACTTACACAATTAGAAAATTTTAAAATAGTAAATTAATTAAATTCAAAGAAAAGCAAAAAAAAAACAATTAAAATTTATTTTAAGTAAATAAATGTAAATGTAATTTTGAAAAACAAGAAATATACCCCACCCCACAAAATTTGTATTAATACTAAGTAATATGTGGTAGTAATATGTTCGCCACTAAGTAATATGTGGCGAACAAGGACATAAGTCGGTTGATTGCAGCTCACGTTCTTTGGGTTTAAAAAGTTTCCGATGTAAGAAGTTTAGGTACAAATCAACAGAGTGCGAAGAAATTTCTGGCGTATCTAAAGTTAATAAATATGTGAACAATATTGTATCTACAAAAATGAGAAAAATGTGTAAATTAACAAAAATAAAGGAGCTAGAAATTGAAGTACTGATTGACACCGGCTGTGAATTGAATATTGTAAGAGAGGATGTTGTTAAAAATATAAGAAATTTGGACATGAAATTTTCCCGTATTATACTAAATGGATTTGGTCAAAATAATTTGCAGGTGCATACTCTTGGTTCTTTTATAGTGGCGACAAAATAGATAATGAAGATTATTATGTACATTGGTATGTTGTACCAACCAATTCTACTAAATAACAAGCAATTTTGGGTATTGAATTTATATCACCTATTGAATTAAAAATTACTGCGAATGGTATTGCAATTCAACGTCTTACTAATGACGGCTGCAACGAGGCAGATATTTTTCAAATAAATGCTGTTAATGATAAAAATGAAATCGATTTGCATCATATTGGTAACGATATTTGTAAAAAAAAGGTCCAGGCTTTGGTTTATAATTACAAACCAATGAAAACCAAACAAGCAGACATTAAAATGAAAATTATTTTAAAAGATGAAAGGCCTATATTTCAAAGACCTAGACGGCTTCCCTACGCCGAAAGAGATATTGTTGACAAACAAGTAGAGGAATGATTACGAGATAGAATCATAAGATCAAGTGTGACAGAATTCGCTAGTCCAGTTGTTGTAGTGAAAAAGAAAAACGGGGAACACAGAATTTGTATCGATTACCGAGAAATTAATAAGCAAGTATGTAAAGATAAGTCTCCCATCATAGAAGACCAAATAGACAGACTACAGGGTTTAACAAGTATTCTCCACCATAGATCTCAAAAATGGAGTTTTTCATGTTGCAATAGAAGAAGAAAGTCAAAAGTACACAGCATTTGTTACACATAAAGGTCATTAGCAATTTTTAAAAGTACCCTTTGGATTCTGTAATTCGCCGGCAGTATTTCAACGTTTTTTGAATATAATTTTTCGGGAGTTGTACAATGAAGGCATAATTTCACTTTATCTTGATGATGTGGTTGTTGCAGCGAAAACTGAAGAAGAAGCCATTTGTAATTTGGAAAAAGTATTTGAAGTTTCATCTAAGTATGAAATTAATTTTAGTAAGTGCCAGTTTCTGAAACAAAAGGTAGAATACTTGGGACATATAATTGAAAATAATAAAATTTTTCCGTGAACAGATAAAGTCAATGCAGTTTTGTCGTATCCTGAACCAAGAAACATAAGGGAATTACAAAGCTTCTTGGGATTGAGTGGATACTTTCGAAAGTTCATTCCTAATTACTCCATCATAGCACTTGCTCTTACTAATTTAATTAAGAAAAATATAAAATTTCAATTTTTAGATAAAGAAAAAGCTGCTTTCAATAAATTAAAGTTTATGTTGACATCAGACCCAGTTTTACAGATTTTTAAACGCGATGCTGTAACAGAACTCCCCGCAGACGCTTGCAAAAATAGTTTTGATGCCATTTTAGTTCAACATTCGAGTGAAAAAAATTTGATGGATCCTATTTATTACGCCAGTAAAAAAACTACTGAGGCGGAACAAAAGTATACAAGCAATGAGCTAGAGGTGCTAGCAATAATACAGTAATACCCCGCACTTACGTACCCTTTGGGACCGGAGCGTGTACGTAATACAAAAATGTACGTAGAATGAATCTACTACTTTATTGATGAATAATATGTTTGAAACAAACTAAAACAATAAATATATAAATAAAAAGAAAAAGAGGGATATTATGTATGCAGTTTTATACTTTTATTTCATACGTTTTTATACTATATTTAACACTTAACGTGTATTAAAAAAACAAAACAAAAAACAAATTCATATACATTTATAAATATCAAACAAAACTGAAATATAAAACATAAACTTCAAAATTCATCAATACATAATTTAAATATAAATAATATTGTAATTGTTACGCGAGAGCTCAGAACACTGGAGCTTGGATTAGCCCCGGGAGAGGAATGTTTGAGAATGCCGCCAGACCAGTCCAAGTTACCTCCCTTTAATACTGCCTTTTTTCCATAAATTTCAAAAACAGAAAAAATGTACTTGTACGTAAGTGTGAATCATTATACGTATAATGGGCCATTGGGGACAAAAATGAGATGTACGTAAGTGCGAGGGTACGTAAAACGGGCGTACGTAACACGGGGTATTACTGTATATGCTTTAAAAAAATTTTGAATTTATCTAGTTGGACATCATTTTAAGATCATAACAGACTGCGCTGCTTTCACCATGATGATAAATAAAAAAGATTTGACGCCGAGAGTTGCTAGATGGGCTCTCTTGTTGGCCGACTTCGATTATACGATTGAGCATAGAGTTGGAACTAGGTTAAAACATGTAGACGCTCTAAGTAGGCACCCTATTACCGCAGTGGTTCTCAATATTGAAGAAAATAAAAATGAAGAGGTAATATGTAGAGTTATTAAGGCGCACGATCATCTTCGTGCTATAAAACAAATAGTACAAAAGAATCTTTGATGAATATTTATTGAGGAATGGTGTACTTTATAAATTCGTTAAAGGAGCAGAGGTTCTAGCGGTACCAGGTGTTATGGAGCAAGAAGTTATAAGAACAATACATAATTTTGGTCACTTCGAAGCATTGAGGATATTGGAAAAATTAAAACAACATTATTATTTCGAACACATGAGGGTCAAAGTGGAGAACTACGTGCAAAATTGTATTGAATGTATTTTAAAAAATCGTATATCCGGAAAGCATGAAGGTTTTTTATATAATATCAAGAAAAGTTTGCAGCCATTGAGCTGTTATCATGTGGATCATCTTGGCCCTTTGGAAAGCACTAGCAAAATGTATAATCATATATTCGCAGTTGTGGATGATTTTTCTAAGTTTGTGTGGTTGTATCCCACGAAGTCAACTAGTTCAAAAGAAGTTATAACAAAATTAGAGCTCCAGAAAAAATCTTTTGGTAATCCTGAGAAAATTATATCTGATAGAGGCACTGCTTTCACAAGCCATGAATTTCAAGAATATTGTAAGCAAGAATTAATTAACCATCATTGCGTAACAACCGGACTTCCACGGACAAATGGGCAAATAGAAAGGACCAATCGAATCGTCATTTCCGTATTATCTATCTGAAATCCATTTCTGAAGAATTGTCATCTAAAAATCCAAGTAAATGCTTCATGTATGTAGACAATCTTCAACGTGTCATAAATTCCACATATAATCGCAGTATTAATAGCACTCCTTTCGAAATAATGTTTGGTGCTACAATGAAAAATCCCGAGGATCTTCGTGTAAAAAGCATAGCTGAAGAAGAATTCCAATTATGCAACAACGTGATGAATCCAGACTACAAGCTCGAGAAAACATTTTGAAAGTGCAGGAGGAAAATCGTAAAACATATAATTTAGGCCGTAAACCAGCTAATATATACAAAGAAGGTGACTTTGTCGCTATTAAACGAATTCAAGTGGGTCCTGGAAGTAAATTGAAGTCCAAATATTTGGGACCTTATAAAATTACTCTGGTGAAATCGAATGGTACTTATGATGTCGCTAAGGTAGGCAGCCATGTAGGTCCAAATATCACATCAACTTGCGCCGAATACATTAAACCATGGGTCGAACATATGTCAGTGCTGAGCCCTGATTATCAGAATGACCGAATGTAGGAATTGAAAGTGACAGCTCAACACTAATTGTTCTATTACATAACTTCAGACAACAATTATGCGCCTGTATTCATGTAACTTACTTGTCATATATATCAAGATCAACTTACGTTTTTTTTATTTTATATATATTTCATTATAATTTAATAATTAAATTAAAGATTAATTTTTATTATATTTAAAAATAGTGTTTCTTTTTTATATATTGAGCCATAAATCCTACATTATTATTATTTCTTAAGTACTTAACCTATCCTAATTTTGAACAAACAATTAAAATATAAAAAAATAAATTTCAACACATTTATTTTTCAAGTTCATTAACTGTAATTTAATATACATGAAAACGCAAACATGAAATTATTTTTTTTCGTTCATTTATATTGAAGGATCAAAACGGCAAAATAAAAATTTGTTGCACAATTTCCTTTTCAAGTGCAACAAACAAAATTTATTGCATTTGAAAAGAAGAATATTACGTAAATTATATTTTTTCTTTCTTGTTTTAATAAATTAATGTTACTATGTAAGAAATTGAACAAAAATCGATTTGATTTTTGAATACTTTTATAATAAGATTTTAGAAAGTGTAAAGTTTAGTTTAAGTTTGGGTTTCATCGAGTTTAGTAATAAAAGATTGAATAAAAGAATAAAATAAATTCTTTTTATTTTTTTCCTTTTTTCTAAATAAAATTAACATTTAAAAAAGTAACATACAAAACTGGCGCAATAATCGGTAGAATCGCCAACTGATGCCAATTGCGAAAATTTTTAAAAGTTATTTAAAATACAACGCGATTAAAAAACTCTAATTTTAACTATTGTGAAAAGTGCAATAGATTTTAATAATATTAACTTATATAACTGTTGTGAAAAGTGCAATAGAGTTCAATAAACAATTTAACTCTTATATACCTATTATGAAAAAGTGCAATATATTTAACATAACAAAAAAATAATTTTTTTATTGAACAACAATAAAAAATAATAAAGGTGTCAGGTTTTTTTTAAAAAAATTAGTGGCGATAAAAAGAACCTTAGAAAAAGAAAACATACATATATATTCAAATCTGAGTGAAACCATATGAAATTCCAGTAAGGAATCAAAAACATAAACTCAGAAAAGAAAACTTAAATTAAATTAAAATTTAAAAAACATAAAATTAAATATGTCAGTAAATCTAGAAGAAATTACAACTCGGGACTTAATAACTGAGGCAAGATCAGTTCCACCATTCAAAGGTGATGGCACCTTTGAGCTATCGTCATTGATCAATCAAGTTGATTTAATCATTGGTTTAACACCAGATCCAGCGGTGAAATCGTATCTACTCAGTTTACTATTGCCAAAAATACAAGGACCAGCGGTAGTTAGTATAAGACGTTTGGAAAGTGCAACTTGGGATGTCACCAAACAGCAACTAAAAAAGTCATTCGGGATTCAAGAATCCTATCTTAAAATAAAAGAACAAGCCGATTCAATAAAATTTTTCAGTGTAAGTCAATTTTATAATGACCTATCAAATATTCTAGATAAACTTAATCTTAAATATAAGCTAGATCCCACTAGTCCTTTAGAATTTAGTCCCATTAATAACGAAAAAAGTATATTAGAAAAATTTCTTAATAAACTAAATAGGTCAGATAATATGTATTTAAGAATTAAGAATGTTAAATCTTTAGAAGAAGGCTATTACGAGCTTCTAGAAACTGGTATTTCCAATAATACAAATAATAGTAATAATAGTAACAAAAATTCAAATTCAATTCAGAAAAATAAAAATAATAATTTTTCAACATATAATAATCGTAGTAATAATTATTATTATACTCCAACAACAACAATAACAACAATTTTAACAAAAATCATTTTAATTTTCGAAACAATCATAATAATAAAAACTCTTTTTCTAATAATAATTTTAATAGTAACGACCATTACCGTTATAATAATAACTCAAGTAGACGATCAAATTATAGTTACCAGGGTAGTAGCAATAACCGAAACCAAAATTTTAACAATAATCAAAATCATAACTACCAACGTCCAGAACCAATGGATGTTGATATTAATTACTTTAAACGAAAAAATTCTTCAGAAAATACTAAAGAATTATTAGAGCAAATACAAAAAACTAATAAAATTTTTTATACATTAATTGCTGATGTGCCAATTGAGTTCAACCATGAGGCTCAAATGGTATGGAAAGTTTAGATCTAAAAAGTTATAAATTTGACGCAATTTTGGGATAGAACGTATTAAAAGCAGTGGGTGCAAAAATAGATTTGGGATTAGAAACGATAGAAAATATGAGAAGGAAAGCTAAAATTTCAAAATTCCTGCCCATATAACGATATAGTAGAACTAAACTCTATAAATTTAAAATCTTGCAGCATTCTTAATTATATAAAAACAAATCACCTCAACAACGAAGAATATAAAATATTGAAAAAAATTATACATATATTCAAATAAAGATTTATTTTATCAGGATGGTCAGAAACTAACTAATATAAATTGTAAAAAACACCAAATTATTACTACAAGCAAACTGCCTATCTATTCAAAAATATATAGGTTTCCTAAAATTCACGAGCAGGAGGTAGAAACTCAGGTAAAAGAGATGCTATCTCAAGGTATCATTAAACATAGTAATTCTCCTTACAACTCACCTATTTGAGTTGTACCAAAAAAATTAGATCAGTCTGGTAGCCAAAACTGGAGAATCGTTGTTTACTATAGAAAATTAAATGACATAACTATTGAAGATAAATTTCCTATTCCGAACTAATTTGATAAGTTAGGCAAAGCCCAATATTTCACCACTCTCCATCTCGCTAAAGGATTTCATCAGATCCTTGTAGACGAAAAAGATCAACAAAAAAGTTTTTCTCAACTCCCCAAGGATACTACGAGTTTGTTAGGATGCCATCCGGACTAAAGAATGCTCCTGCAACATTTCAAAGAATGATTAACAATGTTTTACGCGATTTCAAAAACGTTAACTGTGTTGTATATCTTGACGATATATTAATATTCAGTACTTCTCTTCAAGAACATGAAAACGCTATTACAAAAATTTTCGAGAGACTTAGAAGTTTTAATTTAAAACTTCAAATAGATAAATGTCTATTTTTTTCCAAGGAGTCGGAATATTTAGGGCATCTTCTCACCGATAAAGGAATTAAACCTAATCCGAAAAAAATTGAAATTATTAAAAATCTTAAATTACCGAATACTCGTAAATCAATAAAAAGTTTTCTAAGCATTACGGGATATTATTGTAAATTTATAAAGGATTATGCAAAAATTGCTCAATTCTTAACTTATTGCTTGAAAAAGAATAATAAAACCGAAATTGATAATCCGAAGAACATCGCTGCCTTCGAAAAATTAAAGCAACTTATTACAAACCATCCAATATTAAAATATCCTAATTTTAACCAAAAGTTTACGTTGACTACTGATGCAAGCGACCTATATCGTTTGCAAGTAGAACGTTAAACGATCATAAAACACGCTATAGCACTATCGAGAAAGAGCTGCTAGCGATCGTCTGGGCTACGAAATATTTTAGACCCTATATTTATGGCGTTAAATTTACAATAAAAACAGACCACAGGCCCCTAGTTTGGTTAAACTCTTTAAAAGAACCCAACTCCAAATTACAAAGATGGAGAATAAAATTAAATGAATTCAATTTCGATAAAATTGAAATTAATATATTGCAACTTAATGATGAGTTGGAAATTGAACCCGATATAGCAATTCATAGTGGCGTCGAAGATTTGGACGACCACATTGCGATTGTAGAAAATATCGTTAATAAATATTTAAAACAGATTCACCTTGTAAAAAATAAAACCAGCGAAATAATAGTGAAATATAATAAATATTATACAATTTTTATATCTGAATAAAATTTATGCAATGTAAATTACTTAAACGATATTTTGAGGAAAACAATAAAATTACAGGTATAACTGTAATTTACTCCGAATTAGATTATAGTAAATTTAATATTTTACAGAAAAAATTAATTGAATTGTTTGGTAATAATAGAAAAATTAAATTAATTAAATGTACTAAATTAGATCAAGATGTAGAAAATGAGGATGATCTCATTAATATTATAAGAGATTTTCACGAAAAAACTAATCATCGTGGAATATTAGAAAATTTTAATGAAGTCAAAGATCGTTATTTCTATCCAAAATCAAAATATTTTATTTATAAGTTCGTAAATAATTGCGATGTTTGTAATTTAGCTAAATACGATAGAAAACCTATCAAATATAATTTTAATATAATCGAAACACCTTCTGAGCCGAATCAATTAGTTTATATCGATACTTATTATTTAAAAAAAGAAGTATTTTTGACCACAATTGATAAGTTCACGAAACATCTTTATATTGCTAAATTAAATGAGAGAAATAGTGTAACATTAGTTCAGGCCCTAAGACAAAGAAATTCATTATTTGGTAAGCCTTTAAAATATATTTTTGACAATGAGTTTGATAATTTAAATATCAAAGACTTTTGTAGACTTAAAAATATAGAAGTTCACTTCACTTCGCCTACAAGTCATACAGGAAATTCAGATATAGAAAGGGCTCATGGAACTATTATTGAACATATTAGAATATTATCCTTAACGGAACCAAATTTAGATACAGAAAGCAAAATTCTAAAAGCTGTAGAAGCTTATAATAATTCTATTCATTCGGTAACTAAAATTAAACCAATAGATTTTATTAATAATAGAATTTCAAATCTTCAAGAAATTAAAGATAGGTTACATCAAAATAAAGAAAAAATTATTACTAAATTAAATAAAGATAGAATACAATTCGAAATTCCAAACGAATCGGAAATATTAATAAAAAATCCGGCTATAGTTCGTTATAAAGAACACCCTCGCTACAAGAAAATTAAAGTGAAAAAATACACAAATAAAATCACTGATATTAACAATAAAAATTTACACCCTACAAGAATTAAAAGAAAGTATAAATTCTTTTCAGGTAATCCATCAAATTAAAGTCATCTTTAGAATACTTTTTCAAATTACTATAATCGCCTTCATGATTTTACCCAGTAGTACTGCAATTATCACATTAGAAAAACTTGATACAGAATCTGGTTTTACAACGATCAAACAGGAAGAAGTTCCAATCATTGAAAGTTATATTAAAATTCTTCATATTATCGATTTAAATGAAATCGAATATACTATTAAAACTTTAGAATCCTATATAAACGAGTCATACAAATTATCACAAGACGACGTTATCTTAAAAACTTTAACTGACAAAATAAATAAAATTAAACATACGACTAAAACACTAATTCCTTATAGACATAAAAGAGCATTGATAAACGTTGGTTCATCATTGACGAAGACGATAAAATTGAAATTGAAGAACATATGAAAAACTCTGAACAAAACACCCATAATTTAATAACAAATGATAATAACCAAATAAAAATTAACGGCAACATTCAGAACAATCTTAATATTTTACAGAAAACTATAAACAAAAATCACATATTAATTGACAAACTTTTAAATCACATTTCAATGGAAAATAAAAATATAACCAAACAATTGCAATACTTGCAGATACTTACCAATATTAATCTTTTAAGCGCCGAAATTGAGAAAATCCAAGAAAACGTAATCTTCTCCAAACACCAAATAATGAGCAGAGCAATCTTAACACCAGAGGGAATAGATCTTTATAATATCGACGTTTTTAAAATTCAGGATCTTAAGAGTTCCTTAGCAACAACAAATGATAACAAATTAGTATTTGTTTTGGCAATACAACTTTTGAGCACCGAAAAGGCTATTAAATACAAAATATTTGGATTACTAAATACAAAGTTTGAACTAGTTGATATTCCAAGTTCTGATATTATATCTTTCAAAAATAAAACATATTATCTTACCCAGGAGAGATATATAAAAAAATTGCAATTAAAAATTGGACATTATCGGGGTACTGGTTCGGGTAGCTGCCATACAACTTCAAAATTTATTTGGCTATATCTCAGAAACTGTAAAACCTGTTGTATTGAAATTTCACACAAGTGAGTATATAAATAGGACCAATGTGCATGATAAAAATAGTTGAATTACACACAGTACTTTGAAGAACACAGTACTGAAATTTTGCATAAACTAATATGGTAATACGGCAACTTAAAGTCATAGTCTGTCTTATAGTCAGTTATGGCATATAAGTCAGGATAACAAATTCGTACGGGTATCACAGAGTTGACAAGGTCAACTCTATTTTTTCTCGTTTTTTTCTTGTTTTAACAAATTAATGTTACTATGTAAGAAATTGAAAAAAAATCGATTTGATTTTTGAATACTTTTATAATAAGATTTTAGAAAGTAAAAAGTTTAGTTTAAGTTTTGTTTTCATCGACTTTAGTAATAAAAGATTAAATAAAAGAATAAAATGAATTCTTTTTATTTGTTTCCTTTTTTCTAAATAAAATTAATATTTAAATAAAGTTGGGTCAAACCAATGGTTTGTATTGTAGCACTTTTCCCTTCAACAAGTGAAAATTCTGCTTTTAAATACAATCTATGTATACCTATCACACTATTAAAATTATTTTCATTCATATACAAAACTATTTCTAGGATTGCATATATTTAGGATGAACAATTTATGCAGTCTTTGAAATAAAGCAAAAATTAATTAAAGAGGGGTTAACATAATACTCGACTTCAAAGGTTAATTGTGTGAGTTAAGAAAAATAATTATATTTTTTAATGTCACGGAATTTACAGTTAGCTTTTTGTGTTTATAGATATTTGAAAAAGCTTGCGGTTTCGGAAATATAAGGTGTCAAAAATTCAAATTTTACAAATTTCAAGAGCCCATAACTTGAGAGGGGGTGGAGATGGAAAAAAATTTTCTTCTAAGGAAATGAACTATTTGTTAATGTCTAAAAGCCCCTAAATTTTAAGCTTCTACAAGCTGTGGTCTAGAAGAAAAACGAAATCAAAAATTTGGAAGAAAAAGACTTTAGATAACGATAAATTTGAACGGCCATTTTGTTTTTCTAAAGTTAACTATAGCATTACGCGCTGGAGGAAGCAGGCTACTGCCTTTCTGCGTTTGCAAAATTTGAAAAATGCTTATGGTTTCTTTGCAACAAATAGTTAAAAAAGGCCATTTTTAGGGATTTGGGGGGGGGGGGGGGTTATAACTTCTAGACGGGGGGAGATAGGTAAAAATTTTGTTCTACGGAAATAAGTTTCTAGCAAAGATCTACGTACATACAAAATTTCAGCTTTCTATCTTCAAGGATGTAGAAGTTTTGTAAACAGACACACGGACAGGCGCACGGACGGACGGACAGAGTGAAACTAATAAGCACTTTTTTTCAAAAAATTTTTTGGAAAAGTGCTAAAAAGTAACGTTCAAAACTTATACATTTAAATATGTACATAAATTGTAATATTCCATTTGTAGAAAAAATATTATTAAGCAGTTTTTTTAAAATTTTTAAAGTTATTAAAATATATTTTGTTAGATATAAAAAGCTTTCATTTAATACTAAGCTTCATTGAGATAAAATTAAGAAGCTTTCTATTATAAATTATGTCCATAGTTACTTATTATTATCAATAATAATTAACTTTTTTTTGTTGGATGTAATAATTAAAAATTTTGTTGATAAGTATCATATTAATAAGAAATTAAACGATTTCGTTAATACAATTTTTCAAAGGAATACTCGCTATTTCTCAAGTTTATTTAATGTCTGCAATATTTTCCAAGTTAAAACAAGTTTTAATTTGTAGTGAAAAAGTAGTTAAATTTTTTTGCGGAAGATTTTTTTTTTATATATGTATAAAAAAAGTTAAAAAAAATTAATATATTTTAAATTAAAAAAAATTAAAATATTTAGAAGAAAACTTAATAATTATTTGATTAATAAACATTAAATATTAATTGTGAATAAGCAAAGAAAAGAATTCATTACGAAACAAGACTGCAGATATATTATTTTGGTAAGTTATATGCACAATTATATTATATGCACAATTCTTAAAAATTTACAAAAGTGAAACCATCATATTTATATATGTACATAAAGAATATTAGCCTAAAGAAATAGATGTATGTACATACATATGTATGTATGTAACGTTTCGTTTTTGTCGCTGTAATATAAGCGCATCAAATAGTTTCAAAATTTTAAACTAACACATGTACATATGTACTTATTATTATGTACATATTTTAAATTTAAATATGTACATTTTTTGTTTCTTTAAAAAATGTACGGTTTTCGTATAAATGCTTGTAATATTTTTCTAAGTAATTCCTTTGTTATTTTAAAATGGTTGACCTTCTGAAAAAAAAATCAAATTCAAATTGGAAAAACTTGTATTTTTTTAAAAATATTATTTGTGAGACTTAGTTTTTGGGATTTTTAAAGTTTTTAAAGGCTTGAATAACTTCATATATCGGTTATTACAAAAAAATCTATTGTTCTATTAACTCACTTATCAATTTAAGTTTTCTTAGTTAAATCATAAATTGCTTTAAGTGCCTGAAAAAATTTTTTGAAATCAAATTATACTTTGAAAATTTAATACAATAACATAAATGCAATACGGAAAGTACATATCATAAATATGTTTGGATTGTAACCAGAAGATTTTATATATTTCCAGCTTTCGAACACATATGACAAGAATTCACAATAATATTAATTTATTAATATTGTTTAATTTCATATAAAAATTCATTTAAATAATTCAATTATATATTTTACTGAAGCAAATACAGGAACAGTTACTTAGAAGAAGATGATGCAATACCAGAATCTGATATAATTGACATAGAATGTGAAGAACTCTAAGTGAAATTCGAAGCGATTTGTCTTCTATCATATATGTATATTTCACGTAGAAGTAAGACAAAGTTATTTAATTTAATTCTTTAAAAATAAGAAAAAGCCAATGAAAGTTCGACAGCGTATATTTTTATTTTGTTTTAGAATGCGTGGTATAGCAAAGAAACAGGTAAAAAATCAACAGGTAAAAAATTAACAGGTAAATTTCCTTACAGATTGTACAAAAAAAGAAGAACCTCCTTGAGTTAAAATTAAATCTGATTATTGTGTTTAAGTTTATATAAAAATGTAGAAGCAGAAATAAATGGTACAGTAGAATGTAAAATCTGAACTATAAAAAACTTTTATTACAGAGACAGAAGCACGAGAAATAAAAGCTTGGCTAAAATACAATTCAGGTGATATATCAATTATTAAAAAATGGGAATGATCTGTTTCGTATAAAAAAAAGATTTTTTAAATTGTGAGAATATTCGTGAAATAATAAATGAACGGCCGATGTTAAAAACTTGCAAAGGATTGAAGCTGGAAAAAAAATAAAAATATTTGAATCACAAATAGACTTTACTCTCTTTTTATAGAAAACTATAGATTTCCATTATTTTTGGACAGAAGGCGACAAAAAGTTTTATTTAAATTGGGGAATTTTCATGAAAATATATCACTCAAATATAAGAAGGAGTTAGAAACGAGAAGCTACACAAGGGACACAACAAAATGTAAGTCTATGAAATATATTGCATTTATAATTACATCATTGTTATTTTTCTACACAATTTACATTTTTTCCATAAAATTTTAAAACAATCAGTAATTCTAAACCGGAATAAATCTCTTTTATTTTTTTACAGCAACAAAGGATGCTTATTTAATATACCTGATACATTATGTATTGAAACCGAAAGTTATAAGAAGTTCTAAGCTAATAAGAAAGGCTTCAATAGACGACTCGGTCAATTCATTTTTTAAATTTATAAATGAACAACCAAATGCACATGTTATTAGTAAAGAAATGATTCAGCCTTGCATTCTATGCTTAGGAAAGGATGTCTGGGATTCATCTAAATAATATGTTTGTATATATAACATAATATATGAAGTTGAAAACTTTGTGAAAGCGCCAAACATTTTATTCAAATCGTTTTATATATTCAACATTGACTATCCGAATTATTGCTGAAATATGTGGATATTTATTGAAACCTTTTTTTTTGGAGTAGACATTGGTCGTGATAAAAAAAATCCAAATATAGAAAATCTTAAAAAGTTTTTATATACGAAAAGTGATTCAGAAAAAAATATTCAATAAATCTTAGTAAATATTGAAAACAAATTTTATTATTTAAAAATACAAACTAAAGGTGTTTCATTCAGTTATAATATGAAAATATAAAATGAAAAAACAAAAATTACTAAAATAACTTATTTTTGTAAACAAGTGTATTATGTGGCCATATGTCTTGTATTAACAGAAAAGTTTCCATCAAGGCAAAGAGTGCAAATTCAATTAAAAAACAACATCCTGAAATTCAAGAAAATATAGTTCTTTGAACTGTACTTTTCAACCTCAAATAATTCTTTATGAAAAGGGATTTTCCAATAATAAGTTCCTTTAATACAATGGGAATATCCGTAAATATCTTTTGGGTTAAAGGAATCTAGTTCGTTAAAAAACTAAAATTCAACAGCAAAATTTCCCTCACTGCACAACTGTTTTCTTTAAATCAACAAAACACTTTCCGTACTCTTGAAAAACTATTTCTTTCAAAACAATGGAAATATTTGTAAAAATATTTTAGGTTAACGGAACCCAGTTTGTTAAAAAGAAGAAGCTTCAACAGCATACTGTCCGTTGTTGCAGCAAATTATTCCGTTAAAAATTTTTCTGTACAACAGAAAATACTGTTAAAACAACATATATTTTTTGTCAAAACAACAAAACGTGCTCCGTAGTTTGAACCCGAATATTCCTTTAACATCGCAAAATTTTTTGTAAAATATCTGGCGATAAGCAACGGAAGAAAACAACTAGATTCGTAGATTCGTAGATTCTAAGGGAACCGAGTGGGACAGGAGCATCCCCCCAAGCCACCGCAGCCATTTTTGACTTATTGTAGCCACCCCACCCTCCCGTCTATAATATCCCCGTCCCAATCACAAAGCCGGCGATAACCCTAAGGGAGTTGGACAATAGTTCCCGAACACTTAGGGACCCATGTCCAAGACAATTGCGGCGCCGAACAGCCAGTGCCGGACAGTCGCAGAGAATGTGCACGGCGGTCTCATCGCCACCCCCACAAAATCTGCACAGGGGGGAGCCCGATTTACCCAGCCTGTGCAGGTGGTATTTCACCGGGCAGTGCCCCGTGAAGAAATTCGCAATAGTGCGAACCCGGCTCCTGCTCATACCCAGCAACTCCGCAGCGAATCCGCCGGAGCACGCCGGAACAAACACCTTCGCATGACGGCACCCTTTCGTGTCCCGCCAGTGACGACTGCATTCCGCCGCGAGTAGGCAGGCAAGCCTGGCCCCCACGGCGGAAGAAGGCAGACCACAGAAAGGCAGTGGCTGCACAAAGGCAGCACCAGATCCCCTCCGCGCCAACTCATCGGCAACTTCGTTGCCCGCATGGCCACTATGGCCCGGCACCCAAATGAGCATCACTCTGTTTTCCGATGCCAATTCCATAAGTGCAGCAAGGCAGCTCCAGACCAGCTTGGATGTAACCTGAGCTGAACGGAGCGCCAGCAGTGCAGCCCTGCTGTCTGAGAACACATAGATGGTGCGGTTTCTATACCCCCTTTCCAAATTGATTCTCAGACAGATTTCTATTGCATGTATTTCGGCCTGGAACACTGTGCAATACGGGTCAAAGGGTCGTATATAGCCACAGTGCTATTCTGGGACCAATTCCCCAGGTCCCCCCGATGAAACTCCTACACGTCCACAAGGCCGCCGTAGCTCTCCCGATAACTCTATCGATATGGGTATTCCAAGAGAGACGATCATCCAGGGTTACCCCCAGATACTTCACCTCCCTCGAGTAACTAATACGTTCACCAAACAGAATTGGGCTCGTTAATCTGTCCCTGCTTCTGCGTCTGGTGAAGGCGACCAAAGTGCTCTTGCTTGGATTTATATTTAACTCAACGCCTTTGCACCACCTTTCCAGAACACGTAAATTTTGCTGTAGAAGATCAGAAATAGTGCTCTCAAATTTTCCCCGCACGACGAAGGCCACATCGTCAGCGTATCCCCAGACACGCGCCCCGGAGCCCCTGCGAGCAGCTATTAGATCATCCACTACAATGGACCACAGGAGGGGCGAAAGAACCCCGCCCTGCGGACATCCTTTTGCAGCGGAGATGAAGAGTATATCGTCAGCTATGGTGGACTTAATAATCCTATCCTGTAGCATCCGATTGACCCATCTGCTAGTCGTCGCATCAATCCCTCGTTTGTGCAACGACTCACAGATGACATGATATGGGGTGTTGTCAAAAGCTCCCTCTATATCAAGGAAGCAGCCAACTGCTACCTCCCGCACTTCCAGTGAGTTTTCAAGGACCCCCACCAGACTCTGCAGAGCGAGTACAGTAGACCTTCCCGACTGATAGGCGTATTGAGATTCACGCAAGGGATTGCTTCCCAGTGCACCGTCCCGTATAAATCTATCAATCACTTTTTCCATTGCTTTCAATAGAAAAGAAGTAAGGCCGATTGGACGGAAAGACCTTGGGTGGTTGCTTGGTCGCTTACCCACCTTCGGAATATACGTCACTTAAGCCACCCTCCATGCCTGAGGGATGTAACCCCACGCATAGCTGGCGCGAAAAATTCCCAACAGTGCTCTAGCGATATGTTGGAAACCCCTCTGCAAAAATGCAGGATATATCCCGTCATCACCTGGAGATTTGAAGGGCCTGAAAGAGAAAACAGCCCATCTAATCCTGCCCATCGTGAAGACTAGACGGGATCGTTGCCAGTCATCCCTCCTGGGCCAGGGTGCCCCCGGTTCGATGACTGCATTTGAGTGATTCCGAACAATCTCCGAGTCAGGAAAGTGCGTTGACGCCATAAGCTCCAACGTCTGCCTTCCGTTCTCAGTCATGGAGCCATCAGGACGTTCCATTAGGCCCAACCTACTAGCATACTTTTTGGAAAGCACCCTGTGAAGACGCGCACTGCTGGGGAGTTCATCAATGCCCTTGCAGAACGCCCTCCACGAGATTCTCTTCGCTTTCCTAATTTCTTTATTGTATTTTGTGAGTGAGCCCTTATACTCTTCCCACGAACCTGACGCTTTGGCCTTATTGAATAGCTTCCTGGTCTTTAGTCTAAGCCTTGAAAGCTCCTCATTCCACCACGGGCACTTCCTATTTCTCCGCCTCGGCTTAGCACGGCAGCTCCCGTGATAGGCATTAGTAATAGCCGCCGTCAGGGCCTCGCTGGCCAGTTCGATATCCATCACCGTTCTGACAGAAGCAGGAACGGATCTAATCCCATCCATGAGGAGCGTTTCGAATTGACTCCAATCTGTGGATTGGGGCACCGGATAAATTTCTTCTGCCAGGCCTCCGGAGACCATGATATCAAACCTAATCTGCCTATGATGGGACATGGATGTCTCATTTGAGACATGCCATCCACCAACCCTACTGCCGATAAATTCAGTGCAAAGGGTGATGTCAAGGACCTCTTCCCTAATTGCATTTATGAATGTCGGCCTATTGCCTTCATTCATAATCATTAATTTATTGCTATATATAAATTCAAGTAGGCACTCACCTCTTTTGTTTATATTGCTGCTTCCCCAGACGGTGTGGTGGGCATTGGCATCACTTCCTATTATAAGTTGGAAGTTCCTCCTTCCACAAAAGTCCACTAGATCCTTCAGTTGCTCGTCCGGGTGGGCACAGTCCCCCGGGAGGTAGGATGAGCACACAATGAACTCTGTCCAGCCCCCGCAGGACTTCACCTTCACCAACGCAGCTACCTGATTCTTAGAAGAGTAATCTGGAATGGGAAAATACGTTAGCTTTTTACTAAACAAGATGCAAGCCCTAGGCCTGCCCCCAATTGTATTATCATACAATAGTTCACCTGTTAGGCCCTTAACCTGATCCTTCACTATGTAAGGCTCTTGGATAAGGGCGATATCGAGGTGATCCTTCATAAATCTATGAGCCAGAACATCAGTAGATGCCCTAGCATGCTGTAGATTTATTTGGATGCACCTCACAGCCATATTATTTCCTCCGGCTCTTGTCTATGGGCTTTGGCCCTTTAGACAAAGGCTTTACATGAGCCTTACCTCCCATTGTCGCCTTTTTACACATCTTGGTGGGCGCCTGCCCTGCCACAGCCTCTTTTGCCGCCCCAGGTGCCACGCTAGCCCCTCCAACAGCAAATACCGAAGCATTTCCGGGTTTCCCAATGGGCTTGAGCCCTTTTGGTTCCCCCGGGACACTTGTATTTGGCGTGCCGGTCGATGGTCCTTCCGTTTCCCTTACCGCCATTTTCGGAGCGACTTCAGACTTTCCAATGAGTTTTGGCTCTTTTGGTTGGCCTGAAGTGCTCGTCGTTGTCGCGGTGGGCACTGGTTTTTTATTTTGTCCTGCCCTGCCGCCAGCACCTTGAGAGGATTTTCTTCCTTTAACCCGAACGGTAACACGGAAGAAATTCAGGAAAAGTCGGAACTCCGCTTTCCGTAGATCTTCCAATCCGGAATCATCCACGGAAAAGGTGATGGAGCAGCCCCCGTCCTTTTCCTTATCTATCCTCAGCACCCTCCAGGAACTTATCTTGAGGCTGGGATTTTGCTTCCCTATCCTACTTAGAAATTTGTCCCTGGAGAGACTGACGGTTGTCTCGTCCTTTGGTACGTAGGTGACGCAGACATGCTGTTTGGGCATGCTGTCGCCATCCAGTAGCACGACATCGCAACCGTCCCAAGGCTTTATCTTCCTGCAGACACTGGTTATCCACTCCCTGGTGTTTTGATTGTTGCATGTTACAGATATCCATCCGTCCCTTTGCAACGCTGCAGTGAATTGTGGATGAGAGTCCACAACCCTATCCATTTCATCCATGATGGCTACTTTGATTTTCCCCATCTGGACTTCGGATAGCCTTTCCTCTGGATGCAGTCTATGAGTGATGGCCACCTTGACCTGTGCTACTGCATCCCGATAAGAAGTCATTTTCGGGTTTTGTTGAGGAATGTTCCCAGGGACCTTTTCCTCAACATTGCCCTTCATCGACCTCTTCTTTGAGGGCCCTGCATCAGGGGTGTTGCTTTCCGACCTTTCCCTCTTTTGGGGATGGTCGGCCACAACAACCGATCCGCAGGCCTTCAGCTTTTCCAGCCTTTCCTTCTCGTATCTGCGAGCTTCCTCTGGGGACATGCCATCCCTGATATAAGCCGCGATACGCCGCTTGGATGCACCAGAGAAATATTGTTTTTTTCCCCTGATGTCCAACCTTTTCAGGTCCTCCTCTGTTTTTTGGATAATAGGTCCAAGAGGATCCTGATTATCCGTCTCCATCGGAGGCGCCGCCTTTTCCTCCACTGGCGTGAAAAGGAGTTCCTCCTCTGCGTCAGTTAAGAGAAGCTCTGGTTCCGAAGACCCTTGAGCACTAAGTGGTTGTATGTTGTCCTTAGTGTCGTTGTTGTTGTTGTCACTGCTGTTATTTGTCTTGTTGTTGTTGTTGTTATGTTCCATTTCTGGTCCCACGAGTAACGCGGGAAAGTAAAGTCACCCATGGCAGAGCCCGGCATACCATGGGAAGGCTCATTTAAACTGGAGGGCGCCTGGTATCCAGAGTCCGCATACTAACGACTAAGCTCCCCCTTAGCCACGCAGTCATCGGCATATGCTGTTCCACCTTGACTTGGGACGCCTGTCGTCAGCTGACGTATAGATATAGGGCTGAAACTCACAAAGCAAGAGGCTCGCCGCGAGACATGACCACGACACGAACGTAACTTTGATCGTTTCAATCACCCCTTTATCCTCCGCCATTACCGGGGCCCACCACTAGGAGGTGACAGTGCGGTTTTGGGCCCCAAGAAAACAACTAACTACGGACCTTTTTCAACGAAAAAGTACGTTGGATCAAAAACTGCGGATTTTCCCATTGAAAGAATGGAACTTTTAGTTAATTTTTCAACTTTTTATTTTGGGGTTTAGCCAGTTTGCCCCAAATGGGGTCAGTTTTTTTGTTTAAAACCATTTTGGCCCCACAACCATATTTTTTGTAATTAGTGGCATTTGACCGATTTTCTAAATCTTATCTTATTCTTATATATTCTAAATTTAATTTTTTTAAATCGGTTAATATTTGTGGACGTTGAAACCATTTAAGTCAATTCACTTTTCTGTCGAAGCCAAAAAATTTTAACTGGGGTTTTATGAGATAAATGTTCATTTGCGCCCACCACCCGAGAACAATTTTTTCTTAAACTTGCCTTGTATTTCCGCCATAGAAACATTATATCTTTCTGCTACTTTCTGAGCCTGTGATTTCTGCCATGTTACTTATTAACCCTGCATTGTATGTACTTGTAATAACTTTGTCTAAAAATGTAAACTTACCAGAATATTTGTCAATCAGTCTGCTTTTACATGTTGAATATGAGGAATAAAGTAATAAACAATTACATTAGTAATAAAGATAGTAATAATAATTAAGTACGTACAAATCACATTTTGGATATATAATAAAACTTATAAAAGCAACACATCGTAATTTAATTAAAAAACAAAACAAAATTGGCGACGAGGATGGAATAATTGATTGCAATTGTGGATTACTGTTTTGGGGCGAAATTCCCACGTGTTCAACTTAACTTAATTTTTCCACCAGCAAATGGGTACATTGCTGCGCACCTAAAAAGAAAAACAAAAAAATACAAATTTATTTTACAAACAGTGCGGAAAATTTTTGTGAATTGTTACAACCTTCTGATATTACTTTTCTGATACTAAAATACATACTGCCAAGATGATGTACTCACAAGTAGTATTGATGCTTACTCATTAAAATTGAAGGATCATATTACAAAACGGTAAAATAAAAATTTGTTTCACAATTTCCTTTTCAAGTGCAACAAACAAAATTTGTTGCACTTGAAAAGAAGAATATTACGTAAATTATATTTTTATACCCGTACGAATTTATGTTCCGTTTGTAACGCTAAGAAATAACGGTGTTAGATGTAGACCACAGTGTATGTTTTTGATCAGCGTCGAATTCTAAGTTGATTTAGCTTCGTCTGTCCGTCCGTCCATCCGTCCTAGCGATAACTCAAAACTAATTGAGCTAAGTTCACCAAATTTTCACAAATGATTTATTGTAGCAAGTGCCAGAACCCTATTTAAATTGGACATGATCGAGGTACTGGTTCGGGTAGCTGCCATACAACTTCAAAATTTATTGGGCTATATCTCAGAAACTGTAAAAGCTGTTGTATTGAAATTTCACACAAGTGAGTATATAAGTAGGACCAATGTGCTTGATAAAAATAGTTGAAAGTGCTTGGCTACTTCTGGTACCTGCCACACAACTTCGAAAGTTATTTGGCTATATCTCAGAAACTATAAAAGCTATGCTATTGAAATTTCGCACAAGTGAATATATAAGTAGTGCGGATGTGCTTGATAAAATTCGTTAAAATTGCTTGGCTCGTTCTGGTACCTGCCATACAACTTCGAAATTTATTTGGCTATTTCTCAGAAACTATAAAAGCTATGCTATTGAAATTTCACAAAAGTGAATATATTAGTAGGGCCGATGTGCTTGATAAAATTCGTTAAAATCTCTTGGCTCTTTCTGGTAGCTGCATAGTCAGTTATGGCATATTAGTCAGGATAACAAATTCGTACGGGTATCACAGAGTTGACAAGGTCAACTCTATTTTTTCTCGTTTTTTTCTTGTTTTAATACATTAATGTTACTATGTAAGAAATTGAAAAAAAATCGATTTGATTTTTGAATACTTTTATAATAAAATTTTAGAAAGTAAAAAGTTTAGTTTAAGTTTTTTTTTCATCGATTTTAGTAATAAAAGATTAAATAAAAGAATAAAATAAATTCTTTTTATTTGTTTCCTTTTTTCTAAATAAAATTAATATTTAAACGAGAAAGAATAGAGTTGACCTAGTCAACTCTGTGATACCCGTACGAATTTGTTATCCTTTGTGCGAATAAATAGGCCATAACTGACTATGGGACAGACTATGACTTTAAGTAGCCGTATTACCATATTAATTTATGCAAAATTTCAGTACTGTGTTTTTCAAAATACTGTGTGTGCCAAACTACTATTGAAGTTGTATGGCAGCTATCAGAAAGAACCAACAAATTTTAACGAATTTTATCAAGCACATTGGCCCTACTAATATATTCGCTTGTGTGCAATATCACATTACAGCTTTTGTAGTTCTTGAGATATAGCCAAATAACTTTTGAAGTTATATGGCAGGTACCAGAAGGAGCCAAGTAATTTCAACGACTTTTATCAGACACATTGGCCCTACATATATATTTGTTTGTGTGAAATTTCAATACAATAGCTTTTATAGTTTCTGAGATATAGTCAAATAACTTTTGAAGTTGTATGGCAGGTGACGGAAGGAGACAAAGTAATTTCAACGACTTTTATAAAACACGTTGGCCCTACTAATATATTCGTTTGTGTAAAATTTCAATACCATAGCTTTTAGAGTTTCTGAGATATAGCCAAATAACTTTTGAAGTTGTATGGTAGGTACCAGAAGGAGCCAAGTAATTTCAACGACTTTTATAAAACACATTAGCCCTACTAATATATTCGTTTTTGTGAAATTTCAATACCACAGCTTTTATAGTTTCTGAGATATAGCCAATTAAATTTTGAAGTTGTATGGCAGCTACCCGAACCGGTACCCCTATCATGTCCAATTTAAATAGGGTTCTTTCACTTACCACAATAAATCATTTGTGAAAATTTGGTAAGCTTAGCTCAATTAGTTTTTGAGTTATCGCTAGGACGGACGGCCGGACGGACAGACAAAGCTAAATCAACTCAGAATTCGAAGCTGATCAAAAACATACACTTGAGTCTATATCTAAGACCGTTATTTCTTAGCGTTACAAACGGTAAGGCAAATTTAGTATACCCTTCGAACATACGTTCGTACGGTAAAAAAAATATCATTAAGCAGTTTTTTTAAAACTTTTAAAGTTATTAAAATATATTATTTTGTTAGATATAAAAAGTTTTCATTAAATATTAAGCTTCATTGAGATAAAATTAAGAAGCTTTCTATTATAAATTATGTCAATTGTTACTTATTATTATCAATAATAATTAACTTTTTACCGACCGTATTGTGTAAACAATAGGTAGGTTATGTGATGGCAACAAATTTTGCATATCGAGTTTTCGATGGGAACCTACTTCTAAATAGTAGGGAAGTGCAAATAAACTATTTTTAGCAACCTGTCGGTCTGTCGGTCTGTCTGTCTGTCCGTCTGTCCGTCTGTCGGTCTGTGTGTGCACGCGTGTATCTCAAGTTCGGCTGAACCGATTTTGATGAAATTTTATATGTAAGTTTGTTTCCACCATGGCACGGATCGATCAACTTTTGGTATATATCAGGCCTCGGGAACTGCACTTTTTAGCGGGCCTGTTTTACATTTTTGAACATTTTAAAGAAAATATTCAACCGATTTACTTGAAATTTTGTATATAAGCTCAGCTCGACCGTCCGCAAAAATTCGTATGTTTTGGAAGAAATCAGGCATCGGCAACTAGACGTTTACTGCGGGCCAAATTTTCCTTTTTATGTATATAAAGAGAAATAATCAACCGATTTCAATGAAATTTAATATGTGAACTCCTCGTATTAAAACAATGAACATATAAATTTTTTGGAAAGATCAGGGCTCGAAAACGGATTTGCGGGCCGATTTTACATTTTTCACCATTTTGAAGAAAGTATACAACCGATTTACTTGAAATTTCATATATAAGCTTTGCTCAATCATACGCAAAAATTCCTAACTTTTGGAAGAAATCAGGCATCAGCAACTGGGCGTTTACTACGGGCCAAATATACATTTTTGTGTATATAAAGAGAAATAATCAACCGATTTCATTGAAATTTAATATATGAATTCCCCGTATTAAAACAATGAACATGTAAATTTTTTGGAAAGATCAGGCATCGGCAACTAGACGTTTACTACGGGCCAAACATACACTTTTGTGTATATAAAGAGAAATAATCAACCGATTTCATTGAAATTTAATATATGAATTCCTCATATTAAAGCAATGAACATATAACTTTTTTGGAAAGATCAGGGCTCGAGAACTGATTTGCGGGCCGATTTTACATTTTTCACCATATCCACAGAAAAAATTGATGGAATTTCTTGAAATTTGATATTTGAGTTCTGGTTGTTACCGAAACTAACTGGCGAGCATTTCAGGGAATTCGGGTAGCACAAAGCGAAACTCTACTAAGAGCCAAATTTACATTTTTCTAAGTATGTTAACTATAAGCTTACTAATGTCCTAAAAATTGGAAAGAAGTATTTAACAGACATTTTTATAATATTCTGTAGCACTTTCATTTAACTAGACAATACACAATGCGGTCGGTTATGTGCTGACTACATCAGATTTTTTTTGTTGGATGTAATTTTTTATTTAATTAAAAATTTTGTTGATAAGTATCATATTAATAAGAAAGGAAACGATTTCGTTAAAGCAATTTTTCAAAGGAATACTTTTGCTCAAATTTACGGAATATTCCGCTGCTATGAAATTTTAAGCAAATTTTTTTGTTAAATTTACAAAGTATTCTTTTTAATTTTTTGTCAAAATTAAAGTACCGCTATTTTTCAAGTTTATTTAATGTCTGCAATATTTTTCAAGTTAAAACAAGTTTTAGTTTGTAGTGAAGAAGTAGTTAAATTTTTGTGCGGAAGATTTTTTTTTTAAATATCTATAAAAAAAGGAAAAATTAAAAAAAAAACACGCCAATTAAAATTTAAAAAAATTAGAATATTTAGAAGAAAACTTAATAATTATTTGATTAATAAACATTAAATATTGATTGTGAATAAGCAAAGAAAAGAATTCATTACGAAACAAGACTGCAGATATATTATTTTGGTAAGTTATATGCACAATAATATTATATGCCCAATTCTTAGAAATTTACAAAAGTAAAACCATCAAAATTTATTTAAATACATAAAGAATATTAGCCTAAAGAAATTGATGCATGTACATACATATGTATGTATGTAACGTTTCGTTTTTGTCGCTGTAATATAAGGGCATCAAATAGTTTTAAAATTTTAAACTAACACATGTACATATGTATTTATTATTATGTACATATTTTAAATTTAAATATGTATGTACATTTTTTCGGTTTTCGTATAAATGCTTGTAATATTTTTCGAAGTAATTCCTTTGTTATTTTAAAATGGTTGACGTTCTGAAAAAAAATCAAATTCAAATTGGAAAAACTTGTATTTTTTTAAAAAGATTATTTGTGAGACTTACTTTTTGGGATTTTTAAAGTTTTTAAAGGCTTGAATAATTTCATATATCGGTTATTACAAAAAAATCTATTGTTCTATTAACTATCAATTTAAGTTTTCTTAGTTAAATCATAAATTACTTTAAGTGCCTGAAAAAATTTTTTGAAATCAAATTATACTTTGAAAATTTAATACAATAACATAAACGCAATACGGAAAGTACATATCATAAATATGTTTGGATTGTAACCAGAAGATTTTATATATTTCCAGCTTTCGAACACATATGACAAGAATTCCCAATAATATTAATTTATTAATATTGTTTAATTTCATATAAAAATTCATTTAAATAATTCAATTATGTAATTTACTGAAGCAAATACAGGAACAGCTACTTAGAAGAAGATGATGCAATACCAGAATCTGATATAATTGACATAGAATGTGAAGAACTCTAAGTGAAATTCGAAGCGATTTGTTTTCTATCATATATGTATGTATGTATATTTCACGTAGAAGTAAGACAAAGTTATTTAATTTGCTTTTTTTTACTTGGTCTTAGAATTGAATTCAGCCATGAACTCTATGATTGGAAACATGGACACCATCCTTAGAATCTGGACGCTTTTTTGAAAATTAGAGATGCAACATTTACTTCAAATTTGAATTGAAGAATCATAAAATTTATATGTAAGAAGCATTTTTATTTACCATGATTGCCTATATTGAAAAAAATGTTTCCTAATTTTAATTGTTTTTTTTTCATTTAAATTTATTTTTAATTTATAAAGATTTTTTAGATGTGAAATGACTCCAAAGTTCGACAAAATAAAAAGTAAGACTGAAAGTAGTCTTTTATCTGAAAGTGATAGAAATTACATTTCTCAAGGATTATAGATTATTTTGATAGGAAAATTAACCTACCACGTTTGTGTATTGAAGTTATACTCTACATTGCACACAAATTGAGGAAAATTTACCTGTGGAAATGAAGCAAGGTTAAACAGAAATAAGAAAAATACAATGAAAGTTCGGCGCGTATTTTTTATATTGTTTAAGAATGCGTTTAAAAAATCAACAGGTAAATTTCCTTACAGATTGTACAACAAAAGAAGAACCTCCTTGAGTTAAAATTAAATCTGATTATTGTGTTTAATTGAGTTTAGATAAAAATATAGAAGCAGAAATAAATGGTACAGTTGAATGTAAAATCTGAACTAGAAAAAACTTTTATTACAGAGACAGAAGCACGAGAAATAAAAGCTTGGCTAAAATATCAATTATTGAAAAATGGGAATGATCTATTCCGTATAAAAAACAAGATTTTTTAAATTGTGAGAATATTCGTGAAATAATAAATGAACGGCCAACGTTAAAAACTTGCAAAGGATTGAAACTGAAAAAAAATAAAAATATTTAAATCACAAATAGACGTTACTCTCTTTTTATAGAAAACTATAGATTTCTATTATTTTTGGACAGAAGGCGACAAAAAGTTTTATTTAAATTGGGGAATTTTCATGAAAATATATCACTCAAATATAAGAAGGAGTTAGAAACGAGAAGCTACACAAGGGACACAACAAAATGTAAGTCTATGAAATATATTGCATTTATAATTACATCATTGTTATTTTTCTACACAATTTACATTTTTTCCATAAAATTTTAAAACAATCAGTAATTCTAAACCGGAATAAATCTCTTTTATTTTTTTTACAGCAACAAAGGATGCTTATTTAATATACCTGATACATTATGTATTGAAACCGAAAGTTATAAGAAGTTCTAAGCTAATAAGAGAGGATTCAATAGACGACTCGATGAATTCATTTTTTAAATTTATAAATGAACAACCAAATGCACATGTTATTAGTAAAGAAATGATTCAGCCTTGCATTCTATGTTAGGAAAGGATGTCTGGGATTCATCTAAATAATATGTTTGTATATATAACATAATATATAATTATATATTCAACATTGACTAACCGAATTATTGCTGAAATATGTGGATATTTATTGAAACCTTTTTTTGGAGTAGACATTTTTCGTGATAAAAAAAATCCAAATATAGAAAATCTTAAAAAGTTTTTATATACGAAAAGTGATTCAGAAAAAAATATTCAATAAATCTTAGTAAATATTGAAAACAAATTTTATTATTTAAAAATACAAACTAAAGGTGTTTCATTCAGTTATAATATGAAAATATAAAATGAAAAAACAAAAATTACTAAAATAATTTATGTTTGTAAACAAGTGTATTTTGTGGCCATATGTCTTATATTAACAGAAAAGTTTCCATCAAGGCAAAGAGTGCAAATTCAATTAAATAAATAAAGTTGGGTCAAACCAATGGTTTGTATTATAGCACTTGTATAATCTAGTTCGTTAAAGAACTAAAATTCAACAGCAAAATTTCCCTCACTGCACAACAGTTTTCTTTAAATCAACAAAGCACTTTCCGTAGTCTTGAAAAACAATTTCTTTCAAAACAATGGAAATATTTGTAAAAATATTTTAGGTTAACGGAACCCAGTTTGTTAAAAAAAGAAGCTTCAACAGCATACTGTCCGTTGTTGCAGCAAATTATTCCATTAAAAATTTTTCTGTTCAACAAAAAATACTGTTAAAACAACATATTTTTTTTGTCAAAACAACAAAACGTGCTCCGTAGTTTGAACCCGAATATTTCTTTAACATCGCAAAATTTTTTGTAAAATATCTGGCGATAAGCAACGGAGGAAAGCAACTAACTACGGACCTTTTTCAACGAAAAAGTACGTTGGATCAAAAACTACGGATTTTCCCATTGAAAGAATGGAACTTTTAGTTAATTTTACAACTTTTTATTTTGGGTGTAACCACTTTGTCCCAAATGTTTTTTTTTGTTTAAAACCATTTTGGCCCCACAACCATATTTTTCGTAATTAGTGGCATTTGACCGATTTTCTAAATCTTATCTTATTCTTATATATTCTAAATTTAATTTTTTTAAATCGGTTAATATTTGTGGAAGTTGAAACCATTTAAGTCAATTCACTTTTCTGTCGAAACCAAAAAACTTTAACTGGGGTTTTATGTGGTAAATATTCATTTGCGCCCAACACCCAAGAACAATTTTTCCTTAAACTTGCCTTGTATTTCCGCCATTGAGACATTATATCTTTCTGCTACTTTCTGAGCCTGTGATTTCTGCCATGTTACTTATTAACCCTGCATTGTATGTACTTGTAATAACTTTGTCTAAAAAT
The DNA here is from genome assembly GCF_029603195.1 of Condylostylus longicornis. Classification (NCBI taxonomy): domain Eukaryota; kingdom Metazoa; phylum Arthropoda; class Insecta; order Diptera; family Dolichopodidae; genus Condylostylus; species Condylostylus longicornis. Next base: position 133,532 of record NW_026578175.1, read on the forward strand.
GTAAACTTACCAGAATATTTGTCAATCAGTCTGCTTTTACATGTTGAATATGAGGAATAAAGTAATAAACAATTACATTAGTAATAAAGATAGTAATAATAATTAAGTACGTACAAATCACATTTTGGATATATAATAAAACTTATAAAAGCAACACATCGTAATTTAATTAAAAAACAAAACAAAATTGGCGACGAGGATAGAATAATTGATTGCAATTGTGGATTACTGTTTTGGGGCGAAATTCCCACGTGTTCAACTTAACTTAATTTTTCCACCAGCAAATGAGTACATTGCTGCGCACCTAAAAAGAAAAACAAAAAATTACAAATTTATTTTACAAACAGTGCGGAAAATTTTTGTGAATTGTTGCAACCTACTGACATTACTTTTCTGATACTAAAATACATATTGCCAAGATGATGTACTCACAAGTAGTATTGATGCTTACGATTAGAATAAAATTATATTTTCTAGATTGAGATAGATTACCTAGGTTGAGGGCGCTGGGAAGTCAAATTTACTGTTACATTGGTCAAGAAACTCATGATCTATTATGCGACAAATTTGCACCAACTGGACCTTAAATAAAAAAGTATGACGAAATTGTAAATCTGTTGAATGAATACTTCAATCCTGCATCACTTGAATTTGTGGAGAGTTGTCAATTTCATTTACGTAAAGAACACAAAGGAGAGATTGTTGAGAAATTTTAGTTGCATGGAGAAAAGTGGCAAAAACTTTCAAATTTGGTAGTTACTTAAATATGGCTTTAAGGAGCCAATTAGTGTTTGAATTATGTAATCTATGAATTCCAAATCGACTGTGGAAACAACGGATTTGAAGTTGCCAAAATTGTGTGAAATGTATATGTATATATATATGTAATAGAGTAAACCTAATAAAATAATTCAAGTTAAAAAAAAACAAAAAAAAAATTAAACAAGTCAGAAAATGAAAATTTAATAATCTTAATTAGGTATAAAAAGTAAAAAAGTCTACAAATTAAGAAAAAAAACAAAAAAAAATTTAAACCATCGGAATGTATCAAGCTTCTGATATAAAACAAAATATCAAAAACAATTACCAGCAAGATTATGTTGGTCAACAATACTCATCATCATATGGAAAAATTTAATGTTCGGCTTTAGATCAACAAATATTGCTGTTGAACAATTGGTTAGATACCAATTTAAAATTTACATGATGGTAACGGATTTGAACAAAGCTCAAATGCAAGAAAAGTTGCATTATTATTGCACCTAATGGGTGCTGAAGTCTATGAGATATTTAAATCATTTGAAAGACTGCTTAATGAAAGTAATAAACCATTTGAAAAAATTGTAGGAATTTCTGTAGAGGAGATTCTGCAAAACTGTAGAGGCCACAAAAGAGCAGTCTCGAGAATTTGAAGCGGTAAATGAAGACAAAACTTGGTAAAACACACTTAACGAAATAATCGATTCGAATTCTCAAATACAACCCAAGAATACCGTCATAAAAATTACTAAAAATCAGCAACATCTAATAGTGTTAAAAAATATTCACCACAATTTCAACAAAAAAACCATGAAAAGCAACGTGTTAATAAAAACAAAAATAATTCTACTAGATGAGGGGGGCTACATAAGAACAAGTGTCCAGCAATGGTTGTTAAAAGCAATTTTTGTAACAAATTCAACCATTTCTCAAAAATGTGTCACAAGAAGGCTTCAGTCAGCAACATTAACGCAGTTTTAAACAATGAAGATGATGAATCAATATGAATGGTATGTAATCTTAAATAATAATAAAATAAATGCACAAATTGATAGAGGTGCTGATATAAATATAATCTCTTTAGAAAGCTTTGAAAATGTAAATACACTCATCCCTCGCTTTACAGAACTAATATGTTCCGGAAATGTTATCCGTAAATCGAAACTTCGTAAATCGTGTCGTTTTGCTTACATTACGTTACATTAAGTTACAACCACATAATTTTTTACCTAAACTTATAGAGGGTACATATATTTCTTGTTAATTTGCAAAAAACATTGTAGAATTTATTATTATTACAACATTAAACAACAAGAATCAACAAAAAATTTTAATTCTTGGAAAAAAGCAATTACATACATAAATTCTTTGCATTATTTTGCTCTGATTTCATGTAAAACATTAGAGTACATTTACATACATAATTGCAATAGTTTTTATGTATGTATCTTCATATTATTAAACATAATATGAATATTTAAACAATATTTAAACAAAAAAATTCCTAGAAATTTAAATTCATCAATTAAATTAAATTTAATTTCAAGAAATTTTGAAAATAAAAGTGTTAGTTAAGTTAATTATATAATTTTCTTTAATTAAGTTAATTAAAGAAAATTCAGATGAAAAATTTATTATAGAACAATATAATGATGTATTTGAAGGTTTAGGTTGCTTTAAAACACAATGTCATTTGCAAGTCGATAAAGATAAAAATCCGTTAATTAAACCACCTCGTAAAATACGTTTCAATTTAGTAGGTAAACTTAAAGTTGAATTAAATAGAATAGAAAATTTAAATGTTATGAAATGTTATGAAGAGCCTACTGAGTCGGTAAATTCGATTGTTATTTAAAAAAACGTACCAATCAATTAAGAATCTGTCTAGATGCGCGAAACCTAAATAAAGCTATTATAGATTCTAGAGAAATATTTTATACCGAAATGGTTAAACAATTCGCAGATATTCTCCAAGTTATAATTTTTATTGATGATTTTTCACTATATGGTAAAATTAAACAAGAACATGATAAATATTTAAAAACGGTACTGGTAGAGCTCGCGATATAGGTTTAAAATTTAATAAAGAAAAATCTAAAATTTGTTGTCAGGAAATTTAATTTTTGGGTCATATTTTTATTGACAGGGGTGTTAATTCTGATCCTTCGAAAATAAAAGCTATTGTAAATATGCCTCGTCCTAATTCTATTTCGGAATTACCACGTTTCCTAGGTGTGATAAATTTTTTTTTTTTTTTCCTTCTTCACTCCTAGAAGGAGCATAGGGCTAGTGCATGATTTCTCATGCACGTTTCATAGCGTCATAGAGTTTAACTAGGTAGGTGACCAGCCTGCCGTAGTTTTATTTATATTAATTATTTGAGGTTATTAATATTTACTGTTTATTTTTCTTAGTCTTTAGTATCGAATATTACGAATATTTGAAAATTACTTTGTATAATATTTATTAGTATTGCATATTAAGTTATATAATATTGAATATAATTAATTTTTATAGTGACCTGACCGGGGTTTGAACCCGAGACCCTTCGGTTAAAGGGCCGGTGCCATAACCACTGCACCAATGGTCAGATAGGTGTGATAAATTACCTCAGTACATTTATAAAAGATTTGTCGATTGAATATGTTACTCTAAGAGAATTATTAAAAAAAAAGATGTGTTATGGTATTGGACCAGTAGGTAAGAAAATAAATTTTATAAATTAAAACAATCATAAATGCTTCAATTTTGTGTTACTATGATAATAGAAAGACTCTTATAATTCCTGTAGATTCTTCCAAAAATGCTGAAGGTGCTGTAATTTCTCAGGAAGACAAACTAATAGCTTATGCTTCTGCGAATTTAGAATTGAGAAGATTTACACACAGATTAAAAAGGAACTTTTGGCAGTACTCTTTGGTTGCACTAAGTTTCATCAATTTATATGTGAAAAAACTGCGGAAAGTGATCATAAGTCACTTATTCCACTTTTTAATAGTTTTTGTTTATTAAAATCAAGTATAGGATTTCCTACAAGTGATTTAAATAAAATTAAAACTGAAATTAAAAAAGATAAAATTTTGCAAAAAGTTGTTGAATATTGTAAAGATGAATGGCCAACTAATAAAAAATTATTGAGTGATCCTTTGTTAATTCATTATTATAATATTAGAGATGAATTACACGTAACTGATAATATTTTATTAAAAATAAATCGTATAATAATTCCAAAATTCAAAACGAAATTTTAAATTTATTACATCAGGGTCATATGAGCATTGAAAAATGCAAAAGTTTAGCAAGATCTCTGATATATTGGCCTCAAATAAATAATGATGTTGCAAGAATAATAAATAATTCTCATATTTGCGGCCGTCAACTTAATTTAAATGCAAAATAACCATTAATTACACATAACATAATAAATTTTCCTTGGTAAAAAAGTAGGTATAGATTTTTTCAAATTCGAATATAAAATATATTTAATTGTTGTTGATTACTATTCAAATTTATTGAAATTGCATTACTAAATAAAAAATATTCAAGTCAATTGATAAATACAAAATAAAAAAAATTTTTTCCAGTCATGGAATTCTTGATATTAGAATTTCGGATAAAGGTCCTCCATCTCAATCATTAGAATTTGAAAAATTTTGTGTTTCTTGGAATATTGAGCACATATTTACGTCTCCTTATTTTCTAAGATCTAATGGAATGGTTGAAAGATCGTATTAAACAATAAAAAAAATGTTAAAAAAATGTTCGGATGCGAAATCTGATTCATATGTTGCTACATATATTGCAATATAGAACAACTACAAAAGAAAATTTTTATTCACCTTCTGAATTGTCAATGAAAAGAAAATTAAAATTCCAACTTTTAAAATTTAATAAAGAACTACATATATAACAAAAAAATTACTAACAAACAAAATAAAGTGAAACTAGAAAAAATAGAGTTGACCGTATTAGCTTTGTAACACCCATACGAATTTGTTATCCTATGTGCGAATAAATATGCCATAACTGACTATGGGGTAGACTATGACTTTAAGTTGCCGTATTACCATATTAATTTATGCAAAATTTCAGTACTGTGTTTTCAATATTTTCTAAGATATGGCCAAATTGATATTGAAAATATATGCCTGCTACCAAAACGGGTTAAGAAATTTCAATGGTTTTTATCAGACATAACAGGCCTAATAACACATATCTTCTCGGGAGATTTCTATATTATCATTCCAATAATTCCTAAGATGCCAAATATCTTTTGGAGCTGTACGGGTGCTACAAGAAGGAGCCAAGCAATTTCAACGACTTTTATCAAACACATTGACTCTACTAATATATTCGCTTGTGTGAAATTTCAATGCCATAGCTTTTATAGTTTCTAAGATATAACCAAATAAATTTCAATACCCTAACCGGTACCACAATCATGTCCATTTTAAATAGGGTTCTGGTACTTACTACAACAAATAACTTGTGAAAATTTATTGAACTTAGCTCAATTAGTTTTTGAGTTATCGTTGAGACGGAAGGAACGACGAACAGACGGACAGACAAAGCTAAATCGACTCAGAATTCGACGCCCATTTAAAACATATACTTGAGTCTATATCTCAGACCATTATTTCTTAGCGTTACAAATGGTAAGGCACATTTAGTATACCCTCGAACATAAGTTTGTACAGGTCATGGCTGACAGAAATACAGGCCTGGATCCTAAGAGAGAATGACAGTTCACAGCTGACGAATTTACACGTATTCTTATGGCATCTATTTTTCAATATCATAAATCTCCCACAAGATCAACTTTCTTCAAATTTTTAATTAGAAAAAGGTAAAATTCAATTTAAAATCTTAAAAATACTTTCATAAAACTTAAAACCAAATAATTACAAACTTAAATTATAATCTAATAAAATTTTTTTAGAATATTTATAAAAATATAAATTTAATAACTTTATTTTAAGTCGTGTATTCTAGACCAAAAAATATAGCACCAATTTTTTTTCTTGTTCACTGTATTATCATTTTTTACTCTCAATTCTCTCAGATATGTTGTCTGAAATAGTGGTAGAAAAAAATGCAGAAAAAACTCGAAAATATATTTAATCAAATTTATAGTTAAAATTTTGAGTTGAAATTTGAATTTTTCAGAAAACTTCAAATTTCATGTCAGTATAAAAATTTTCATGTCAGTATAAATTTTTTTAATCATTGCAATGAATCACGATAATATATTATTTAGGATCAGAACAACAAACTTATTAGACGTAATCGTCAAGACATTGTATTATCACCAAATAATATCGAAAGTATACCTGTTGAAAATAAAATAACAAATAATGTTAGTACCGAAAACGAAATAGTTTCAGTTGAACTAAATAATAATAATTTATTATTTGGTATAAATGAAACTGAAAATAGTGATCAAATCATGATTCGCACAGGTAGAGGAATAAAATCTCCTACACGTTTAAATTATTCATAAATATTTAATCTAAAACAATCTTTATTACGTGCAAATGAAGTTGTAAAAATATATATGTATGTATCTACATACATAAAAATATCATTCAAGTTTCCAATTATAATAATTGAAATAAAAATTAAATTGAATTATAAAAACATTTTTAAATACAAATAAAATGTACATTTTTCTAAGGGAAGATTTCACATATTGAAAATACGAGTAGGGATAAGAAAGAGTCTGTCTGGGATAAGAAAGTTCTTAAAAACTTTAAAAAATTTTATAAAGTTTTTGTATGCAAATTGTCTGGGATAATACTTTTTTAACAAAAATGAGAGAAAATGAAGTGACATTCTCAATTTCTCAATGTTTAAAGTTTTGTGAAGTAAAATTTAGTGTTCTAAAAACTTTTCAAATCTTACAGCTGTTGAAACATTTGTTTTTCTTTTGTATGTCTGAAGTTTTATTTTTAAAAAAAAAATTTTTTCATCATCAATAACTTTCTTTTTAAAACTTTTCAATTAAAAATAAAATAACCAAAATGGGTTCATAAATGGTTTTTTCTAAGTTTCACACTCTTATAAGGCTTCCTTTACTAGCATATGTCATAAGTAACATTATTATATATATGTATATAGCTACTTCTCAGGTGTCAATAAGTACGGGTATTTCTAGAAGGGCTAGTGACATAGGACAAAAGGCATTAGATAGGGTTTTGCCTCCAGGGTCCCAGAAAAAACTGACATTGGAACTTATTAGCCCTGAAATAACTCTATTTTAAGATTTTCTGAAAAAATTTTTGTATAACAAAAGCACGTTTTTCTTTTAAACTTTTTATAATTAGAAACTCAAACCAAAAAACAAATAATACGTGTTAAGTTATTATTAGAAACACAAACCGAGAAATAAATAATATTTGAAAATATAATGATCTCACATGTTTTTGGTTCGAAAAATCGAAAAAATTTTAACGTAAATAAGTGTCAGCTTTTGTCAAGACATCATATATTTTGTGGCATCTGAATATTAATGCCTCATTTGTTATTGTTTTGAATAATGTCATTACATCTAACAAGTCCCAATACTCAATTTTTTTTACGATATATTACGAATTTTTGGTTTCGTCCCTGTTTTTCAATCAATTTCAATCAATTTTTTTTTCATAATTATTTTAAAACTATTTCAAACATGTTATATTGAGCGCTTCAAAAATTTTGTTGTGCTCCTCTTTCATATTTTATTAGCAGGTAAACAAGAGCAATTTATTTATAAAATGGCCCTGCCTGTTTATGAATCTTAATAGAAAACGCAAACGGACAAAAATTTACGGATATCAATACCTACTACTTGTTATTTTACAATCGGAGCTTTTTAGTCATTTACTAAGATACTATTTATTTCAAAAATAAAAAAGATATTCGAATCCGGTCATAATAATATATTATTGTATTTCCAAAACCTTTTAAATATTTTTTTATTTAGGTAATATATTAAGTTTTAAAAAATTTTCTCAAAAATTGAGGTAAAATTTAGAAGTGTATATAAAATTTGTATTTCAAAAATAATATTTGACTGTATTTTAGATATTATTTTCTAATTCCCCCTTCAAATTTTTTCTTTCCTATGTATTCATATCAATATTTAATAATTATCTTTCATTAATTATATTTTCAACTTGATATAACAGTTACTTCCCATATCTTGAGTTAACTTACCCTATAAGAAAAGAAAGCTGTTCACTTAAAAATAATGAAATGCTTTCAGTAACATATAAAACGTTGAAGGCGAAGGTTGTGCTTGTTGTTTTTCCGCTGTTTCAAGAATTTTAAAATAATTATGAATGAAAATATTAATATATTTTCTTGATTTTTCAAATATATTTTCGAAATTTTACTTGCTATATAATAAGTGTGAATTTATTTTAATATTTCTTCTCAAAAAATAGCCACTTCGATTTAAAAACCCATATAAAATAAGGTCGTGCTTAAGTTTCTCTCTTAGCATTGGGACTTGTTAGATATAAAGACATTATTTTGAATATTATGTTTCGTCAGCAAGCTTTAATAAAATGTGCATACAGAATATATGTACGTATGTACTTAAAAACTTATTTTTATTATTCCAAGCGAAAAACTGCAAAATGATAAATATGTATGTACATTTATATGTACATACATATATTTGAGTACAATTATAATTTTATTTTTGCCTAAACCTTTTCTTTATTTGAAAAATTTAATCCTATATGTTCACCCGCAGTTTTAGCTAAATAGATATACATTCATAATTACGTACGTTTGTACTTAAAGTTTTATTTCTAATTTTTTGAACAAAAAATTTTAAAATGTTCAATTCTAATACATTCAATAGGAGTACATATATTTATCCTATGTACAATAGGAGTACATATATTTCAATAAAAATATTATTTTATTTATGCCTAAACCTTTTCTTTATTTGAAAAATTTATTTCTGTATGTTACTCCTAATATATTTAATAATTATGTGTTTATTAACTAATATGATTTAACAATTATGTGTTTCTATATGCCAAAAAAAAGTTTTAAATATTATTCAATTCAAATAGAAAGCTTAAAAAAATTAGGTGGCAGTTTTTAAAAAAATATACGCACATACATATTTATGTACTTAAAATTCTTCCGAGTTTTTCCAAACCATTATAACAATATTTTTTTTGGAAATTTTCTTTAAACTTTTATAGTAACATTTATCTGTTATATATTATTAAAAAAAATTAAACAAAAAATTTAAACAAAATAAAAAAAAAATTTTTGAAATAATCCAAAAAAAGAAAAATGCGACAACATCCAAGCAAGCATCGAACCAATAACCTTCTGGTTATGAGACTAACACGCCCCCCGCCAGTACCTTGAATTTCCTTTTATAATTCTACATTTTATTAATATTTTGAATAACTCTTCAAAAACCATGCTATTTTACATTATATATATACAGCTACTTTTCAGGTGTCAAAAAGTACTGGTATTCTAGAAGGGTTAGAGACATAGGACAAAAGGCATTAGATAGGGTTTTGCCTCTAGGGTCCCAGATAAGCAAGAATTCCACCCGCCCTCCCCCTCCCCCTTAACCACCCCTTCACCCCATCCCCCTTCACCCCCTCCCCCTTCACCACCTCCACCTTTACCCCCTCCCCCTTCACCCCCTCCCAAGACGCTTTATGAACGTTTCTTACAAAATGGTATTACATCCTGTAGGGCTAATTGTTATTTACTTTTGGAGGCATAAATATTGTATGTAAATTCATATTTGGAAATGTGAGTTAATACAAAAAGTGAACGCTTTCTTACGAAAATTGTAAAGATTTAATAAAATCTACATTGTTTTGTAATAAGTATGTACGTATGCATTTAGTTATGTATTCTTTTCGTGATCTGCTGCAAAATGTATTAGTAAGCAAAACATTAGTGTACATTAAATTTCTTGACAATGTATTTTTAGGGCAAAATTTTATAAGAAAATGTTATTGTATTGCATTAAACTGTTTACAAATAGGGTATTTTCAAAAAAATATTTAGAACGGAAACTCGTTGATATTGATTTGTAAATCGGATTTTTCACGTTCCGAACCAGAGACTTTTTGCATAGATCTCGTATGTTATACGCATTACCCTATATACTTTATAGTTAGTGTTAACTCATTATACATTGACGCGTTTTATTCGCATGTATTATAAAATCCAAAAACATATGTGCTTGGATTTTAGTAGCGAATTATTTTATGCGTATACGGTAATTTATCGCTTAAAGCCCTTATTGTCAAAATAAATTACTAAAAAGATATTAGATCTCAAACGAACTAATTTTTTGTTTAATTATGTACGTTTTCGTAATTATTTTTAAGAGCATTTCTTATTTTAAGTTTTATCTTAAAAAATATTAGGAAAAAAACATATCTATATGTATATTCTCAGACACAGAATGGAATACAATTTCAAAACTACAAACATAATACTTGCAAGGCTTGCAATGCAAGCACACACGCCTATTTGTATATGAAACCGACGAGAAAGAACTGGCTAGACAAACTGACTGGATCCTAAACCAGAATAATGCAAAGAAGCGAAAAATGGAAAAATCTCCTGAAATAAAATCAGAGGGGACAGTTAAATAAAATAATGAAACCAGCCCCAAAATGGAAACTGAAAATCCCAAGAAGCACAAGCCTCCTGCGGTTATATTGAGCAATATTAAAAACTACTCCCACATAACTCCTTTAAGATATTAAAAGAAGAAAAAATAAATGTTAGGGTCAATATGATGAATAATGACCAATTAAAAATAAATGTGGAAAATGAATAGAGATTACAACAAGAGCTATAAACAAGGCTAGACGGGAGTGGCACACGTATGAGAATAAACTGACAATTCCAGTTAAAGTTATGGTTAGAAATCTCCATCCATCGTGTAAGCCAGAGGATATAAAAAAAGGAGCTCATTAGCAAAGGCTTTAAATGTCTAGATATTGCAAATAAAATCAAAAGAAAAAAAGAAAATGGAAAATATATTTCACTAAAACTTCCGCTCTTTATGTTATCTTTTGACCATGCGGAAGAGATAGCCAAAATCTGTAAAATAGAATACTTACAGCATATGAGAGTAAAAATGGAAGCTTTTAGAAACAGCAAATCCATTGCGCAATGCAAGAGATGGTAGAGATTTGGACACACACAAAAGTTTTGCTAAAGAGAGGCTAGATGTGTAAAATGTGCTGGTAATCATATAGCACACAAGAATAATAATTTTCTACCCAAATGTGCGAACACACTGCTAGCAATCGAGGTTGTTGGTTTGCAAAAGAATTGCAAAAAAGAAGATTAAAAAAGAATAAAACCAAACAAAATCGAGTTAAATTTAATGAGCAATGAGCTTCAAAAATAGCCAGAATAACGACACCTAGCAAGGTGTTAAAGGGAGTATCGTATTCAAAATCGCTTCAAAGCAAAACAGAATATAAGAAAAATAAGAAACCTGAGAACAAAACCAAATAAAAAGAACTGACGCAGACATTATGCAAATGATGCATAGTATGTTGATTGGAATTGACGTGATCTCTAAAAGATTTTTAAAAATATAAAATAGATACACTGAGGTGTATACGGGGACACCAAAGAAATTATGAAAAGATGTATGTAAATGAAATACGTATAGTAATTTGGAATGCTAATGGTGTTCTTAATAAGAAACAAGAATTGGAGATTTTTCTCAAAACGAGAAATATAGATATTTGTTTGAAGTCGAGGCTCATTTGACATATTATACGGGCCTTAAAATAAAAGGATCAGCCAAGAGGAGGTAGTGCAATATTAATAAAAGAAAGTAAAGAACATAATGAAGAATGCAAGATAGAAACAGTTGAAATTCAGCTTATTTCAATAAAAATTAAATCGACTAAGCAGGACTTTAGTGTTGGTGCTGTATGCTGTTCACCAAATTGCAGCATTAAGAAAAATCCTTCTAAAGATCTCCTGTACAAGCATGGACACAGATATCTAATAGGAGGTGACTATAATGCCAAACACACAGATTGGGGTTCTTCCTCTAAACCTCAACTAGAGGAAGAGAGCTAAGAAAAGCTATTCAAGAGCTAGGTTGTTGTTATCACTCCACTGGCACTCCTACTTGTTGGTTGACAAGATTCCTTATGATATTGACTTTTTTATAACCAAAAAAAAAATCAGAAAACTTTCTAAGCCTTGAAGATAATTATGATTTTAATTCAGATCACTCGGCTGTCATATTAAAACTAAACGAAAAGTTAACTAAATCATTATTTAAATCCTGTTTAACAAATAGCACTACAGATTGGGCCAACTTTAAATAGGAAATGATAAACAATATTGACGTAAATATTAATATACAATCAAGAGAACAATTAGATCTTGAGTTAGAAGGATTTATTAAAATCATACAAAAAGCTCCATGGAACAATACAAAAATATCAAAATACAAACCGACAGCAAATAGCTATTCTAAAGAAATAACTGATTTAGTAGGTGAAAGAAGAAGAGCCAGACATAAATAACAACATTCACGTCACCCTGTTGATAAGACTGTTTTAAACAGACTTTCTCAGGTCCAACAAAAGAAAAATCCAAGATCTTAGATCGGCAATATATGAAAATTATATAAAGAACTTGACAGCTACGAAGGAAACGAATTATTCCTTATAGCAGGCGGCAAAGAGCACAAAGAGAAATGGCAGTTGAGTGAGGAGCAATATGGAGAAAGCCGAATTGAATGCGGAAGATCACTGAAGTTGAACAAATCGCCAGTTTTTGATCTTATTATAGCGGAAGTACTAGCAAACGAGGCCATGTGCTTAGAAAGTCGCAGAGGTAATTATGGACCCAAACCCGGGAAATCCTTGAGGGAAACAAAGTCCTACATGTCCATTTTACTGTTACCAATGATGTCTGAGCTTTGTGTAAAGCTATTATTAAGCAGATTGAAGCCAATAATAGAAAATAGGGGCCTCATGCCAACCCATCAATTTGGTTTTAGAAGAAGCCATTCTACAATAGACCAGGCTCATAGAATAACGAATATTATAGAAAAAAGCTTGGAAAATATAGAAATCTGCTCTTCTATATTTCTAGACATAGCACAGGCATTCGACAAGTTATGACACGAAGGCTTTATATTTAAGTTAGGACAAATGTTACCATCGCTATTTGTAGTAATTTTGGAATCTTACTTAGCTGATAGATTATTTAGAATTAAACAAGACGCTGAATACTCCACGCTAAAAGAAATAAAAGCAGGTGTGCCTCGAGGTAGTATATTGGACCCAAGGTTGTACCTATTTTACACCAGTGATTTGCTACAAATAGAAAATGCTACGGTAGCCACTTACCACTGGCACGCTAAATATGCCTGGCGCTATGGTATATACGTAGCAGTGAAATCCACAACGATTTAGAAATTCCTTTGGTTGTAGATGAAATTAGGAGTTGTGCTACAAAGCATAGGGCTCGTCTAGAACACCATGTAAATATGGAAGCAGCTCGGCTACTAGATAATGGCGTGATGATAAAAAGACTTAAACGAACAAGACCTTTCGATTTAACACGAAATTCCAATGTCCTTATGGAAGGTATTTAATTCCTGTACGGAAAAAGCAAGTTGGCGCGGAGGTTATAGTTGGTCTGTAGGACCAGTTTTATCCGTTCAGAGTTAGGTGATTTTTTAGGGTAAGAGTCACGCTCCCCAATCTCGAAGGAAAAAGGCAGATAGTGCGTCCTTCTTCGTCTTTCGAGATTTTTTCACCTAGTAGAAAAAAAAAAATAAAAAAAAAACTCAAGAACTAATAAAGTTAATTATTTTTATTATGCACAGTATTAATATTTTTAAATGCTCCATTATATTAAAATCTCCAAGACTTAGTTGAAATTAAAGAAATTTTTTAATTGATTTTCAGTTGTTAGCAATACTTTTACACAAAACCTTTTCAAAATAAACGCCAAAAAGCGTATGATTTAAAAAGTGTCCAAAAATGTCAAAATAATATTGAATCAGCAAGGTAAACGCATAACATTGGTATAGAAGTAGCAGTTTTTTTTTTATTGATGCTGCATTGATGCACATTTTTGATTACTTTCCGACTATATCCAATGTGTTCACAAAATATAAGTTAATGGGATATTATGTACATATTAGTTTTATAGATACCACGTGTTACAATACTATCTAGTTCAATCTGTTCATTATTACTTTAAAGAAGAATGAAGAAAAAATAAATAAGACAGCATTTATTTCTATTTTATGATTATGATTGCATGTCAATTTTGACTGTTTTTTTGTTGATTCCTCTTTGTTTTCATAGGTAAAAAGTAATAAGAAAATGTTGAACGCATCGTATGTTAGATAAATAAAGAGTTTCTTTATAGCGTAAGTAATTATAGATGTAAATTCCAGTTTGATTCTTAGCAAAACAAAGAAAAAAAATTAAAAAATATTGTGGGCTTAGAAAAGTGTGATGTATTAGAAGCATTTGTAACGATCTGGTTTCGATTGTTGTTATAAAGCAGTTAAAACTATTCCTACTCCTATATAAACTTTTTGCATTCATTTTCAATTTTCAAAGTACTTGTAAAGTAAGTACCTTCAAAGTAAAGCATAAAACTAGTTTGTTAACTGGGCGCTCTTTTAAAATTAGAGATGCAACATTTACTTCAAATTTGAATTGAAGAATCACAAAATTTATATGTAAGAAGCATTTTTATTTACCATGATTGCCTATATTGAAAAATATATTTCCTAAATTTAATTGTTTTTTTTAAGCATTTAAAAATTCATTAAAGATGTGAAATGACTCCAAAGTTCGACAAAATGAAAAGTAAGACTGAAAGTAGTCTTTTATCTGAAAGTGATAGAAATTACATTTCTCAATGGATTATAGATTATTTTGATAGGAAAATTAACCTACCACGTTTGTGTATTGAAGTTATACTCTACATTGCACACAAATTGAGGAAAATTTACCTGTCGAAATAAAGCAAGGTAAAACAGAAATAAGGAAAATACAATGAAAGTTCGGCGCGTATATTTTTATATTGCTTAAGAATGCGTGGTATAGCAAAGAAACAGGTAAAAAATTAACAGGTGAATTTTCTTACAGATTGTACAACAAAAGAAGAACCTCCTTGAGTTAAAATTAAATCTGATTTTTGTGTTTAATTGAGTTTAGATAAAAATATAGAAGCAGAAATAAATGGTACAGTTGAATGTAAAATCTGAACTATAAAAAACTTTTATTACAGAGACAGAAGCAAGAGAAATAAAAGCTTGGCTAAAATACAATTCAGGTGATATATCAATTATTGAAAAATGGGAATGATCTATTTCGTATAAAAAACGAGATTTTTTAAATTGTGAGAATATTCGTGAAATAATAAATGAAGGGCCAACGTTAAAAACTTGCAAAGGATTGAAACTGAAAAAAAATAAAAATATTTAAATCACAAATAGACGTTACTCTCTTTTTATAGAAAACTATAGATTTCCATTATTTTTAGACAGAAGGCGACAAAAAGTTTTATTTAAATTGGGGAATTTTCATGAAAATATATCACTCAAATATAAGAAGGAGTTAGAAACGAGAACCTACACAAGGGACACAACTAAATGTAAGTCTATAAAATATATTGCATTTATAATTACATCATTGTTATTTTTCTACACAATTTACATTTTTTCCATAAAATTTTAAAACAATCAGTAATTCTAAACCGGAATAAATCTCTTTTATTTTTTTTACAGCAACAAAGGATGCTTATTTAATATACCTGATACATTATGTATTGAAACCGAAAGTTATAAGAAGTTCTAAGCTAATAAGAAAGGCTTCAATAGACGACTCGATTAATTCATTTTTTAAATTTATAAATGAACAACCAAATGCACATGTTATTAGTAAAGAAATGATTCAGCCTTGCATTCTATGCTTAGGAAAGGATGTCTGGGATTCATCTAAATAATGTTTGTATATATAACATAATATATAAAGTTGAAAACTTTGTGAAAGCGCTAAACATTTTATTCAAATCGTTTTATATATTCAACATTGACTATACGAATTATTGCTGAAATATGTGGATGTTTATTGAAACCTTTTTCTTGGAGACATTGGTCGTGATAAAAAAAATCCAAATATAGAAAATCTTAAAAAGTTTTTTAATACGAAAAGTGATTCAGAAAAAAATATTCAATAAATCTTAGTAAATATTGAAAACAAATTTTATTATTTAAAAATACAAACTAAAGGTGTTTCATTCAGTTATAATATGAAAATATAAAATGAAAAAACAAAAATTACTAAAATAATTTATGTTTGTAAACAAGTGTATTTTGTGGCCATATGTCTTATATTAATAGAAAAGTGTCCATCAAGGCAAAGAGTGCAAATTCAATTAAATAAATAAAGTTGGATCAAACCAATGGTTTGTATTATAGCACTTTTCCCTTCAACAAGTGAAAATTCTGCTTTTAAATAGAGTCTATGTATTTAGTCTATCCACCACACTATTGAAATTATTTTCATACATATACAAAACTATTTCTAGGATTGCATATATTTCGGATGAAGCATACATGCAGTCTTTGAAATAAAGCAAAAATAATTTAAAGTGGGGTTAACATAATGCTCGATTTCAAGGGTTAACTGTGTGAGTTAAGAAAAATAATTATATTTTTAATGTCATGGAATTTACCGTTAGATTTTTGTGTTGATAGAAATTTGAAAAAGTTTGCAGTTTCGGAAATATAAGGTGACAAAAATTCAAATTTTACAAATTTCTAGAGGCGATAACTTGAGAGAGGGTGGAGATGGAAAAAAATTTTCTTCTAACAAAATGAACTAGTTATTAATGTCTAGAAGCTCCTAAATTTTAAGCTTCTACAGGCTGTGGTCTAGAAGAAAAGCGAAATCAAAAATTTGGAAAAAAAAAGACTTTAGATAACGGTAAATTTGAACGGCCATTTTGTTTTTCTTAAGTTTAACTATAGTATACCGCGCTAGGGGAAGCAAGCAGCTGTCTTTACGCGTTTGCAAAATTGCAAAAATGCTTATGGTTTCTTTGCAACAAATAGTTAAATAAGACCATTTTTAGGGTTTTGGGGGGGTATAACTTCTACAGGGGGGGAGATAGGTAAAAATTTTGTTCTACGGAAATAAGTTTCTAGTAAAGATCTATGTAGACACACGGATAGACGGACGGACGGACGGACGGACAGAGTGAAACTAATAAGAATTTTTTTTCAAAATTTTTTGGAAAAGTGCTAAAAACAACATCCTGAAATTCAACAAAATATAGTTCTTTGAACTGTACTTTTCAACCTCAAATAATTCTTTACGGAAAGGGATTTTCCAATAATAAGTTCCTTTAATACAATGGGAATATCGGTAAATATCTTTTGGGTTAAAGGAATCTAGTTCGTTAAAAAGCTAAAATTCAACAGCAAAATTTCCCTCACTGCACAGCTGTTTTCTTTAAATCAACAAAGCACTTTCCGTAGTCTTGAAAAACAATTTCTTTCAAAACAATGGAAATATTTGTAAAAATATTTTAGGTTAACGGAACCCAGTTTGTTAAAAAAAGAAGCTTCAACAGCATACTGTCCGTTGTTGCAGCAAATTATTCCATTAAAAATTTTTCTGTTCAACAAAAAATACTGTTAAAACAACATATATTTTTTTTCAAAACAACAAAACGTGCTCCGTAGTTTGAACCCGAATATTTCTTTAACATCGCAAAATTTTTTGTAAAATATCTGGCGATAAGCAACGGAGGAAAGCAACTAACTACGGACCTTTTTCAACGAAAAAGTACATTGGATCAAAAACTACATTTTTTTTCATTGAAAGAATGGAACTTTTAGTTAATTTTTCAAATTTTTATTTTAGGTGTAGCCACTTTGCCCCAAATGGGGTCATTTTTTTTTGTTTAAAACCATTTTGGCCCCACAACCATATTTTTCGTAATTAATTGCATTTAACCGATTTTCTAAATCTTTTCTTATTCTTATATATTCTAAATTTAATTTTTTTAAATCGGTTAATATTTGTGGACGTTGAAACCATTTAAGTCAATTCACTTTTCTGTCGAAACCAAAAAATTTTAACTGGGGTTTTAAGGGGTAAATATTCATTTGCGCCCACCGAGAATCATTTTCTCTTAAACTTGCCTTGTATTTCCGCCATTGAGACATTATATCTTTCTGCTACTTTCTGAGCCTGTGATTTCTGCCATGTTACTTATTAACCCTGCATTGTATGTACTTGTAATAACTTTGTCTAAAAATGTAAACTTACCAGAACATTTGTCAATCAGTCTGCTTTTACATGTTGAATATGAGGAATAAGATAACAAACAATTATATTAGTAATAAAAGTAGTAATAATAATTAAGTACGTACAAATCACATTTTGGATATATAATAAAACTTATAAAAGGAACGCATAGTAATTTAATTAAAAAACAAAGCAAAATTGGCGACGAGGATGGAATAGTTGATTGCAATTATGGATTACTGGTTTGGGGCGAAATTCCCTCGTGTTCAACTTAACTTAATTTTTCCACCAGCAAATGGGTACATTACTGCACACCTAAAAATAAAAACAAAAAATTACAAATTTATTTTACAAACAGTGCGGAAAATTTTTGTGAATTGTTGCAACCTACTGACATTACTTTTCTGATACTAAAATACATACTGCCAAGATGATGTACTCACAAGTAGTATTGATGCTTACGATTAGAATAAAATTATATTTTCTAGATTGAGATAGATTACCTAGGTTGAGGGCGCTGGGAAGTCAAATTTACTGTTACATTAGTCAAGAAACTCATGATCTATTATGCGACAAATTTGCACCAACTGAACCTAAAATAAAAAAGTATGACGAAATTGTAAATCTGTTGAATGAATACTTCAATCCTGCATCACTTGAATTTGTGGAGAGTTGTCAATTTCATTTACGTAAGGAACACCAAGGAGAGATTGTTGAGAAATTTTATTTGCATGGAGAAAAGTGGCAAAAAATTTCAAATTTGGTAGTTACTTAAATATAGCTTTAAGGAGCCAATTAGTGTTTGAATTATGTAATCTATGAATTACAATTCGACTGTGGGAAACAACGGATTTGAAGTTGCCAAAAGTGTGTGAAATGTATATATATATATGTATATGTAATAGAGTAAACTTAATAAAGTAATTCAAGTTAAAAAAAAACAAAAAAAAATTAAACAAGTCAGAAAATTAAAATTTAATAATCTTAATTACGTATATAAAGTAAAAAAGTCTACAAATTAAGAAAAAAAATTAAACCAGCGGAATGTATCAAGCTTCTGATATAAAACAAAATATCAAAAACAATTACCAGCAAGATTATATTGGTCAACAATACTCATCATCATATGGAAAATTTAATGTTCGGCTTTAGATCAACAAATATTGCTGTTGAACAATTGGTTAGATACCAATTTAAAATTTACATGATGGTAACGGATTTGAACAAAGCTCAAATGCAAGAAAAGTTGCATTATTATTGCACCTAATGGGTGCTGAAGTCTATGAGATATTTAAATCATTTGAAGAACTGCTTAATGAAAGTAATAAACCGTTTGAAAAAATTGTAGGAATTTCTGTAGAGGAGATTCTGCAAAACTGTAGAGGCCACAAAAGAGCAGTCTCGAGAATTTGAAGCGGTAAATGAAGACAAAACTTGGTAAAACACACTTAACGAAATAATCGATTCGAATTCTCAAATACAACCCAAGAATACCGTAATTACTATAAATCAGCAACATCTAATAGTGTTAAAAAATATTCACCACAATTTCAACAAAAAAACCATGAAAAGCAACGTGTTAATAAAAACAAAAATAATTCTACTAGATGAGGGGGGCTACATAAGAACAAGTGTCCAGCAATGGGTGTTAAAAGCAATTTTTGTAACAAATTCAACCATTTCTCAAAAATGTGTCACAAGAAGGCTTCAGTCAGCAACATTAATGCAGTTTTAAACAATGAAGATGATGAATCAATACGAATGGTATGTAATCTTAAATAATAATAAAATAAATGCACAAATTGATAGAGGTGCTGATATAAATATAATCTCTTTAGAAAGCTTTGAAAATGTAAATACACTCATCCCTCGCTTTAAGGAACTAATATGTTCCGGAAATGTTGTCCGTAAATCGAAATTTCGTAAATCGTATCTTTTTGCTTACATTACGTTACATTACGTTACAACCACATAATTTTTTACCTAAGCTTATAGAGGGTACATATATTTCTTGTTAATTTGCAAAAAACATTGTAGAATTTATTATTATTACAACATTAAACAACAAGAATCAACAAAAAATTTTAATTCTTGGAAAAAAGCAATTACATATACAAATTCTTTGCATTATTTTGCTCTGATTTCATATAAAACATTAGAGTACATTTACATACATAATTGCAATAGTTTTTATGTATGTATCTTCATAATATTTAACATAATATGAATATTTAAACAATATTTAAACAAAAAAATTCCTAAAAACAAATGTTGTAATTTTTAAGACTACTTTTTTTTTTTTGCATTTTAAAATTTTTCTGTAAATCGAATTTTTTTCCGTAAAAAGAGACTTTGGTTTAATTTTTGAATTCAGTAAAACCAAAATTCCGTATAAGGAGTTTCCGTTAAGCAAGGGATGAGTGTACAAATATAAAATTAAACAAATGTTTGTTAAATATTTTTACTGTTTCTGGTGAGAAATTACCAATTGTAGGTAAATGTATTTTAAATTGCAAGTACCAAAATAAAATTTATGATTTAGAATTTTTCATTAAAAATATTAATTGTAAAACTATTTTATGTTTACATTCATCAATTAAATTAAATTTAATTTCAAAAAATTTTGAAAATAAAAGTGTTAATCAAGTTAATTATATAATTTTTTTTAATTAAGTTAATTAAAGAAAATTCAGATGAAAAATTTATTATAGAACGATATAATGATGTATTTGAAGGTTTAGGTTGCTTTAAAACACAATGTCATTTGCAAGTCGATAAAGATAAAAAGCCGTTAATTAAACCACCTCGTAAAATACGTTTCAATTTAGTAGGTAAACTTAAAGTTGAATTAAATAGAATAGAAAATTTAAATGTTATGAAATGTTATGAAGAGCCTACTGAGTGGGTAAATTCGATTGTTATTTAAAAAACACGTACCAATCAATTAAGAATCTGTCTAGATCCGCGAAACCTAAATCAAGCTATTAAAAGGCTATTAAAAGTTTATTACAATTGATGAATGTAAGGCACGATTGGCTGGTTCAACTCTGAAAAACTCTGGCTTTTGGATGATTCCATTGGACAATGAATCTTAAAAACTTTGTACTTTCATAACTCCTTTTGGACGTTATAGATTCTAGAGAAATATTTTATACCGAAATGGTTAAACAATTCGCAGATATTCCCCAAATTATAATTTTTGTTGATGATTTTTCACTATATGGTAAAATTACACAAGAACATGATAAATATTTAAAAGCGGTATTGGTAGAGCTCGCGATATAGGTTTAGAATTTAATAAAGAAAAACTAAAATTTGTTTTTAGGAAATTTAATTTTTGGGTCATATTTTTATTGACAGGGGTGTTAATTCTGATCCTTCGAAAATAAAAGCTATTGTAAAAATGCCTCGTCCTAATTCTATTTCGGAATTACAACGTTTCCTAGGTATGATAAATTACCTCAGTACATTTATAAAAGATTTGTCGATTGAATATGTTACTAAGAGAATTATTAAAAAAAAAGATGTGTTATGGTATTGGACAAGTAGGTATGAAAATAAATTTTACAAATTAAAACAATCATAAATGCTTCAATTTAGTGTTACTATGATAATAGAAAGACTCTTATAATTCCTGTAGATTCTTCCAAAAATGCTGAAGGTGCTGTAATTTCTCAGGAAGACAAACCAATAGCTTATGCTTCTGCGAATTTAGAATTGAGAAGATTTACACACAGATTAAAAAGGAACTTTTGGCAGTACTCTTTGGTTGCACTAAGTTTCATCAATTTATATGTGAAAAAACTGCGGAAAGTGATCATATGTCACTTATTCCGCTTTTTAATAGTTTTTGTATAAATTGGAATTTATTAAAATCAAGTATAGGATTTCCTACAAGTGATTTAAATAAAATTAAAACTGAAATTAAAAAAGATAAAATTTTGCAAAAAGTTGTTGAATATTGTAAAGATGAATGGCCAACTAATAAAAAATTATTGAGTGATCCTTTGTTAATTCATTATTATAATATTAGAGATGAATTACACGTAACTGATAATATTTTATTAAAAATAAATCGTATAATAATTCCAAAACTCAAAACGAAATTTTAAATTTATTACATCAGGGTCATATGGGCATTGAAAAATGCAAAAGTTTAGCAAGATCTCTGATATATTGGCCTCAAATAAATAATGATGTTGCAAGAATAATAAATAATTCTCATATTTGCGGCCGTTAATTTAAATGCAAAATAACCATTAATTACACATAACATAATAAATTTTCCTTGGTAAAAAGTAGGTATAGATTTTTTCAAATTCGAATATAAAATATATTTAATTGTTGTTGATTACTATTCAAATTTATTGAAATTGCATTACTAAATAAAAATTATTCAAGTCAATTGATAAATACAAAATAAAAAAAATTTTTTCCAGTCATGGAATTCTTGATATTATAATTTCGGATAAAGGTCCTCCATCTCAATCATTAGAATTTGAAAAATTTTTGTTTCTTGGAATATTGAGCACATTTTTACGTCTCCTTATCTTCCGAGATCTAATGGAATGGTTGAAAGATCATATTAAACAATAAAAAAAATGTTAAAAAAATGTTCGGATGCGAAATCTGATTCATATGTTGCTACATATATTGCAATATAGAACAACTACAAAAGAAAATTTTTATTCACCTTCTGAATTGTCAATGAAAAGAAAATTAAAATTCCAACTTTTTCTAAAAATTTAACATTTTTAAAATTTAATAAAGAACTATATAACAAAAAAATTACTAACAAACAAAATAAAGTGAAACTAGAAAAAATAGAGTTGACCGTATTAGCTTTGTAACACCCGTACTAATCTGTTACCCTATGTGCGAATAAATATGCCATAACTGACTATGGGACAGACTATGACTTTAAGTTACCGTATTACCATATTAATTTATGCAAAATTTCAGTACTGCATTTTCAATATTTTCTAAGATATGGCCAAATTACTATTGAAAATGTATGCCTGCTACCACAACGGGTCAAGAAATTTCAATGGTTTTTATCAAACATATCAGGCCTAATAACACATATCTTCTCAAGAGATTTTTATATTATCATTCCAATAATTCCTAAGATGCCAAATATCTTTTGGAGCTCTATGGGTACTACCAGAAGGAGCCAAGCAATTTCAACGACTTTTATCAAACACATTGACTCTACTAATATATTCGCTTGTGTGAAATTTCAATGCCATAGCTTTTATAGTTTCTAAGATATAACCAAATAAATTTTTAACTTGTATGGCAGCTACCCGAACCGGTACCACAATCATGTCCATTTTAAATAGGGTTCTGGTACTTACTACAACAAATAACTTGTGAAAATTTATTGAACTTAGCTCAATTAGTTTTTGAGTTATCGTTGAGACGGATGGAACGACGAACAGACGGACAGACAAAGCTAAATCGACTCAGAATTCGACGCCCATTTAAAACATATACTTGAGTCTATATCTCAGACCATTATTTCTTAGCGTTACAAATGGTAAGGCACATTTAGTATACCCCCGAACATAAGTTTGTACAGGTCATGGCTGACAGAAATACAGGCCTGGACCCTAAGAGAGAATGACAGTTCACAGCTGACGAATTTACACGTATTCTTATGGCATCTATTTTTCAAAATCATAAATCTCCCACAAGATCAACTTTCTTCAAATTTTTAATTAGAAAAAGGTAAAATTCAATTTAAAATCTTAAAAATACTTTCATAAAACTTAAAACCAAATAATTACAAACTTAAATTATAATCTAATAAAATTTTTTTAGAATATTTATAAAAATATAAATTTAATAACTTTATTTTAAGTCGTGTATTCTAGACCAAAAAATATAGCACCAATTTTTTTTCTTGTTCACTGTATTATCATTTTTTACTCTCAATTCTCTCAGATATGTTGTCTGAAATAGTGGTAGAAAAAAATGCGGAAAAACTCGAAAATATATTTAATCAAATTTATAGTTAAAATTTTGAGTTGAAATTTGAATTTTTCAGAAAACTTCAAATTTCATGTATAAAAAGTATAAAAATTTTTAGCTTTTAGTCAACTTTTCATATAAATAACTCAAAATGAAATTAGGCAAAAATCAATATTTTTGTAAAAAAAAAAACAAGGAAAATAAAGTTGGGTCAAACCAATGGTTTGTATTGTAGCACTTTTCCCTTCAGCAAGTGAAAATTCTGCTTTTAAATACAGTCTATGTATACCTATCACACATTCTAAAAAATATTTTCATTCATATACAAAACTCTTTCTAGGATTGCATATATTTAGGATGATACATACATGCAGTCTTTGAAATAAAGCAAAAATTAATATAAAGAGGGGTTAACATAATGCTCGATTTTAAGGTTTAATTATGTGAGTTAAGAAAAATAATTATATTTTTTAATGTAATGGAATTTACCGTTAGCTTTTTGTGTTTATAGAAATTTGAAAAAGCTTGCGGTTTCGGAAATATAAGGTGTCAAAAATTCAAATTTTACAAATTTCAAGAGGCAATAACTTGAGAGGGGAAGGAGATGGAAAAAACTTTTCTTCCAACGAAATGAACTATTTATTAATGTCTAGAAGCCCATAAAATTTCAAGCTTCTACAGGTTGGGGTCTAGAAAATAAACGACATCAAAAATTTGGAAAAAACGGATTTTAGATAACGGTAAATTTGAGCGGCCATTTTGTTTTTCTAAAGTTAACCTTTAGTATACCCCGCTAGAGGAAGCAAGCCACTACCTTTCTGCGTTTGCAAAATTTGAAAAATCCTTATGGTTTCATTGCACTAAATAGTTAAAAAATGGCATTTTTAGGGTCTCGGGGGGGTATAACTTCTAAAGGGGGGGAGATAGATAAAAATTTTGTTCTACGAAAATAAGTTTCTAGTAAAAATCTATGTACGTACAAAATTTCAGCTTTCTATCTTCAAGGGTGTAGAAGTTTTGTAAACAGACACACGGACAGACGGACGGACGGACGGACGGACGGACGGACGGACAGAGTGAAACTAATAAGCACTTTTTTCCAAAAATTTTTTGGAAAAATGCTAAAAAATGAATCTTGAAAATGTCATTTCCCCAAAAATACGTACATATGCAATTTTACAAATGCATTAACAAAAAAAGCAAGGTTCTGACCTTTATTTAGTATTTTTATCTACAATAGAAATACAAAAAATTTAAAAGAACTTTCTGATGGTGAGGATATTTTATATAAAAAAAATTCTAATTCCTCTGGAGGGTTACCTGGAAAAATTGTTAAACATTGCAATGAATCACGATAATATATTATTTGGGATCAGAACAACAAACATATTAGACGTAATCGTCAAGACATTGTTTTATCACCAAATAATATCGAAAGTATACTTGTTGAAAATAAAATAGCAAATAATGTTAGTACCGAAAACGAAATAGTTTCAGTTGAAGCAAATAATAATAATTTATTAGGTGGTATAAATGAAACTGAAAATAGTGATCAAATCATGATTCGCACAGGTAGAGGAATAAAATCTCCTATACGTTTAAATTATTCATAAATATTTAATCTAAAACAATCTTTATTACGTGCAAATGAAGTTGTAAAAATATATATGTATGTATCTATATAAAAATATCATTCAAGTTTCCAATTATAATAATTGAAATAAAAATTAAATTGAATTATAAAAACATTTTTAAATACAAATAAAATGTACATTTTTCTAAGGGAAGATTTCACATATTGAAAATACGAGTAGGGATAAGAAAGAGTCTGTCTGGGATAAGAAAGTTCTTAAAAACTTTTAAAAATTTTATAAAGTTTTTGTATGCAAATTGTCTGGGATAACACTTTTTTAACAAAAATGAGAGAAAATGAAGTGACATTCTCAATTTCTCAATGTTTAAAGTTTTGTAAAGTAAAATTTAGTGTTCTAAAAACTTTTCAAATCTAACAGCTGTTGAAACATTTGTTTTTCTTTTTTATGTCTGAAGTTTTATTTTTAAAAAAAAATTTTTTCATCATCAATAACTTTCTTTTTAAAACTTTTCAATTAAAAATAAAATAACCAAAATGGGTTCATAAATGGTTTTTTCTAAGTTTCACACTCTTATAAGGCTTCCTTTACTAGCATATGTCATAAGTAACATTATTATATATATGTATATAGCTACTTTTCAGGTGTCAATAAGTACGGATATTTCTAGAAGGGCTAGTGACATAGGACAAAAGGCATTAGATAGGGTTTTGCCTCCAGGGTCCCAGAAAAAACTGACATTGGAACTTATTAGCCCTGAAATAACTCTATTTTAAGATTTTCTGAAAAAATTTTTGTATAACAAAAGCACTTTTTTCTTTTAAACTTTTTATAATTAGAAACTCAAACCAAAAAACAAATAATACGTGTTAAGTTATTATCAGAAACAAAAACCGAGAAATAAATAATATTTGAAAATATAATGATCTCACATATTTTTGGTTCGAAAAATCGAAATAATTTTAACGTAAATAAGTGTCAGCTTTTGTCAAGACATCATATATTTTGTGGCATCTGAATATTAATGCTTCATTTGTTATTGTTTTAAATAATGTCTTTACATCTAACAAGTCCCAATACTCAATTTTTTTTTACGAAATATTACGAATTTTTGGCTTCGTTCCTGTTTTTTTCTTTAAATGCCACTGATCGTGTCATGTTTCTTATTATTTTTTTCTTTTTTTTAAGTAAAAAAGAGTTTAATATTTTAAAAAATCTCAGGATATTATACGCATTTTTTAAAAAGATTCCCATTTAAATTCTATTGCACAAAAAAGAAAGAAAGGTAGGAGGAAAGAAAAAATGATAAAAAATTTCAAATTCATATTTTAGTATGGTTTCAAATGTTAATGAGGAAGGATGTATGATTTTTCATGCACATTTTGTATTTCCCAATAAGGTAAGTTGAGTAGTGTCGGCTAACAGAAATGTTAGTAAAAGTAATATAGGTTGACACATTTCAACAATTTGAATTATCTCATTACGGTTATTTATACGATACTTATAAAATTGTTTCAAATAATTTCAGTTAGTTTTTAAGTTATTAAAAATAAATATGTATGTACCTACTTCCAATAATTTTTTTTTTAAATAATTATTTTAAAACTATTTCAAACATGTTATATTGAGCGCTTCAAAAATTTTGTTGTGCTCCTCTTTCATACTTTATTAGCAGGTAAACAAGAGCAATTTATTTATAAAATGGCCCTGCTTGTTTATGAATCTTAATAGTAAACGCAAACGGACAAAAATTTACGGATATCAGTACTTACTACTTGTTATTTTACAATCGGAGTTTTTGAGTCATCTACTAAGATACTATTTATTTCAAAAATAAAAAAGATATTCGAATCCGGTCATAATAATATATTATTGTATTTCCAAAACCTTTTAAATATTTTTTTATTTAGGTAATATATTAAGTTTTAAAAAATTTTCTCAAAAATTGAGGTAAAATTTAGAAGTGTATATAAAATTTGTATTTCAAAAATAATATTTGACTGTATTTTAGATATTATTTTCTAATTCCCTCTTCAAATTTTCTTTTTTATGTATTCATATCAATATTTAATAATTAAATATAATTATTAAATATTTAATAATTAAATAATTGTAAAATAGAATACTTACAGCACATGAGAGTAAAAATGGAAGCTCTTAGAAACAGCAAATCCAATGCGCAATGCAAGAGATGGCAGAGATTTGGACACACACAAAAGTTTTGCCAAAGAGAGGCTAGATGTGTTAAATGTGCTGGTAATCATATAGCACACAAGAATGATAATTTTCTACCCAAATGTGCGAACACATTGCTAGCTATCGAGGTTGTTGGTTTGCAAAAGAATTGCAAAAAAGAAGATTAAAAAAGAATAAAACCAAACAAAATCAAGTTAAATTTAATGAACAATGAGCTCCAAAAATAGCCAGAATAACGACACCTAGCAGGGTGTTAAAGGGAGTATCGTATTCAAAACTGCTTCAAAGCAAAACAGAATATAAGAAAAATAAGAAACCTGAGAACAAAACCAAATAAAAAGAACTGACGCAGACATTATGCTAATGATGCATAGTATGTTGATTGGAATTGACGAGATCTCTAAAAGATTATTAAAAATAGAAAACAGATACACTGAGGTGTATACGGGGACACCAAAGAAATTAAGAAAAGATGTATGTAAATGAAATACGTATAGTAATTTGGAATGCTAATGGTGTTCTTAATAAGAAACAAAACAAGAATTGGAGATTTTTCTCAAAACGAGAAATATAAATATTTGTTTGAAGTCGAGGCTCATTTAACATATTATACGGGCCTTAAAATAAAAGGATCAGCCAAGAGCAGGTAGTGGAATATTAATAAAAGAAAGTAAAGAACATAATGAAGAATGCAAGATAGAAACAGTTGAAATTCAGCTTATTTCAATAAAAATTAAATCGACTAAGCAGGACTTTAGTGTTGGTGCTGTATGCTGTTCACTAAATTGCAGCATTAAGAAAAATACTTTTAAAGATCTCCTGTACAAGCATGGACACAGATATCTAATAAGAGGTGACTATAATGCCAAACATACAGATTGAGGTTCTAGAATCACCTCAACTAGAGGAAGAGAGCTAAGAAAAGCATTTCAAGAGCTAGGTTGTTGCTATCACTCCACTGGCACTCCTACTTATTGGTTGACAAGATTCCTTATGATATTGACTTTTTTATAACCAAAAAAAAAATCAGAAAACTTTCTAAGCCTTAACATAATTATGATTTTAATTCAGATCACTCGGCTGTCACATGAAAACTAAACGAAAAGTTAACTAAATCATTATTTAAATCCTGTTTAACAAATAGCACTACAGATTGGGCCAACTTTAAATAGGAAATGATAAACAATATTGACGTAAATATTAATATACAATCAAGAGAACAATTAGATCTTGAGTTAGAAGGATATCAGTACTTACTACTTGTTATTTTACAATCGGAGTTTTTGAGTCATCTACTAAGATACTATTTATTTCAAAAATAAAAAAGATATTCGAATCCGGTCATAATAATATATTATTGTATTTCCAAAACCTTTTAAATATTTTTTTATTTAGGTAATATATTAAGTTTTAAAAAATTTTCTCAAAAATTGAGGTAAAATTTAGAAGTGTATATAAAATTTGTATTTCAAAAATAATATTTGACTGTATTTTAGATATTATTTTCTAATTCCCTCTTCAAATTTTCTTTTTTATGTATTCATATCAATATTTAATAATTATCTTTCATTAATTATATTTTCAACTTGACACAACAGTTACTTCCCATATCTTGAGTTAACTTACCCTATGAGAAAAGAAAGCTGTTCACTTAAAAATAATGAAATGCTTTCAGTAACATATAAAACGTTGAAGGCGAAGGTTGTGCTTGTTTTTCATTCATTTTTTTACATACATATATTTGAATACAATTATTATTTTATTTTTGCCTAAACCAGGGATGGGGAACCTTTTTTTTATATAAGGCCAAATTTTAGTCAATGCAAAGTCAATCAGGCCGCAAAGTTTAAAAAAAGTCCAAAGGTTATAAATTTTTGCTTTGTGTAGGTTGATGAAAACAAAATTTGGCAGCAAAATTTTAATTTTTAAGAAATATAAGAAATAAATTTTTTTAAGGACAAAGGCCACTAAAAAGCAGTTAAAAGGCCGCAGGTTCCCCATGCCTGGCCTAAACCTTTTCTCTATTTGAAAAATTTAATCCTATATGTTCACCCGCAGTTTTAACTAAATAGATATGCATTCATAATTACGTATGTTTGTACTTAAAGTTTTATTTCTAATTTTTTGGACAAAAAATTTTAAAATGTTCAATTCTAATACATTCATGTACATAGGAGTACATATATTTCAATAAAAATATTATTTTATTTATGCCTAAACCTTTTCTTTATTTGAAAAATTTATTTCTGTATGTTACTCCTAATATATTTAATAATTATGTGTTTATTAACTAATATGATTTAACAATTATGTGTTTTTATATGCCAAAAAACAGTTTTAAATATTATTCAATTCAAATAGAAAGCTTAAAAAAATTAGGTGGCAGCTTTTAAAAAAATATACGCACATATTTATGTACTTAACATTCTTCCGAGTTTTTCCAAACCATTATAACAATATTTTTTTTGGAAATTTTTTTTAAACTTTTATAGTAACATTTATCTGTTATAAATTATTAAAAAAAATTTAAACAAAAAATTTAAACAAAATAAAAAAAAAAATTTTTAAAATAATCCAAAAAAAGAAAAATGCGACAACATCCAAGCAAGCATCGACCCAATAACCTTCTGGTTATGAGACTACCACGCTACCCACCAGTACCTTGAATTTCCCTTTATAATTCTACATTTTATTCATATTTCGTATTACTCTTCAAAAACCATGCTATTTTACATTATATATATACAGCTACTTTTCAGGTGTCAAAAAGTGCAGGTATTCTAGAAGGGCTAGAGACATGGGACAAAAGGCATTAGATAGGGTTTTGCCTCTAGGGTCCCAGATAAGCAAGAATTCCACCCGCCCTGCCCCTCCCCCTTCATCCCCTCCCAAGACGCTTTATGAACGTTTCTTACAAAATGGTATTACATCCTGTAGGGCTAATTGTTATTTACTTTTGGAGGTATAAATATTGTATGTAAATTCATATTTGGGAATGTGAGTTAATACAAAAAGTGAACGCGTTCTTACGAAAATTGTAAAGATTTAAAAAAATCTACATTGTTTTGTATTAAGTATGTACGTATGCATTTAGTTATGTATTCTTTTCGTGATCTGCTGCAAAATGTATTAGTAAGCAAAACATTAGTGTACATTAAATTTCTTGACAATATATTTTTAGGGCAAAATTTTATAAGAAAATGTTATTGTATTGCATTAAACTTTTCACAAATAGGGTATTTTCAAAAAAATATTTAGAACGGAAACTCGTTGATATTGATCTGTAAATCGGATTTTTCACGTTTCGAACCAGAGACTTTTTGCATAGATCTCGTATGTTATACGCATTACCCTATATACTTTATAGTTAGTGTTAACTCATTATACATTGACGCGTTTTATTCGCATGTATTATAAAATCCAAAAACATATGTGCTTGGATTTTAGTAGCGAATTATTTTATGCGTACACGGTAATTTATCGCTTAAAGCCCTTATTGTCAAAATAAATTACTAAAAAGATATTAGATCTCAAACGAACTAATTTTTTGTTTAATTATGTACGTTTTCGTAATTACTTTTAAGAGCATTTCTTATTTTAAGTTTTATCTTAAAAAATATTAGGAAAAAAACATATCTATATGTATATTACGGGTGTGTTTTTGAAGAAAGAAAGTAAATTTAAAATATCTCAGACACAGAATGGAATACCATTTCAAAACTACAGACATAAGACTTGCAAGGCTTGCAATGCAAGCACACACGCCTAGTTGTATATGAAACCGATGAGAAAGAACTGGCTAGACAAACTGACTGGATCCTAAAACAGAATAATGCAAAGAAGCGAAAAATGGAAAAATCTCCTGAAATAAAATCAGAGGGGACAGTTAAATAAAATAATGAAACCAGCCCCAAAATGGAGACTGAAAATCCAAAGAAGCACAAGCCTCCTCCGGTTATATTGAGCAATATTAAAAACTACTCCCGCATAACTCCTTTAAGATATTAAAAGAAGAAAAAATAAATGTTAGGGTCAGTATGATGAATAATGACCAATTAAAAATAAATGTGGAAAATGAAAATGAATAGAGATTACAACAAGAGCTATAAATAAGGCTAAACGGGAGTGGCACACGTATGAGAATAAACTGACAGTTCCAGTTAAAGTTATGGCTAGAAATCTCCATCCATCGTGTAAGCCAGAGGATATAAAAAAAGGAGCTCATTAGCAAAGGCTTTAAATGTCTAGATATTGCAAATAAAATCAAAAGGAAAAAAGAAAATGGAAAATATATTTCACTAAAACTTCCGCTCTTTATGTTATCTTTTGAACATTCGGAAGAGATAGCCAAAATCTGTAAAATAGAATACTTACAGCACATGAGAGTAAAAATGGAAGCTCTTAGAAACAGCAAATCCAATGCGCAATGCAAGAGATGGCAGAGATTTGGACACACACAAAAGTTTTGCCAAAGAGAGGCTAGATGTGTTAAATGTGCTGGTAATCATATAGCACACAAGAATGATAATTTTCTACCCAAATGTGCGAACACATTGCTAGCTATCGAGGTTGTTGGTTTGCAAAAGAATTGCAAAAAAGAAGATTAAAAAAGAATAAAACCAAACAAAATCAAGTTAAATTTAATGAACAATGAGCTCCAAAAATAGCCAGAATAACGACACCTAGCAGGGTGTTAAAGGGAGTATCGTATTCAAAACTGCTTCAAAGCAAAACAGAATATAAGAAAAATAAGAAACCTGAGAACAAAACCAAATAAAAAGAACTGACGCAGACATTATGCTAATGATGCATAGTATGTTGATTGGAATTGACGAGATCTCTAAAAGATTATTAAAAATAGAAAACAGATACACTGAGGTGTATACGGGGACACCAAAGAAATTAAGAAAAGATGTATGTAAATGAAATACGTATAGTAATTTGGAATGCTAATGGTGTTCTTAATAAGAAACAAAACAAGAATTGGAGATTTTTCTCAAAACGAGAAATATAAATATTTGTTTGAAGTCGAGGCTCATTTAACATATTATACGGGCCTTAAAATAAAAGGATCAGCCAAGAGCAGGTAGTGGAATATTAATAAAAGAAAGTAAAGAACATAATGAAGAATGCAAGATAGAAACAGTTGAAATTCAGCTTATTTCAATAAAAATTAAATCGACTAAGCAGGACTTTAGTGTTGGTGCTGTATGCTGTTCACTAAATTGCAGCATTAAGAAAAATACTTTTAAAGATCTCCTGTACAAGCATGGACACAGATATCTAATAAGAGGTGACTATAATGCCAAACATACAGATTGAGGTTCTAGAATCACCTCAACTAGAGGAAGAGAGCTAAGAAAAGCATTTCAAGAGCTAGGTTGTTGCTATCACTCCACTGGCACTCCTACTTATTGGTTGACAAGATTCCTTATGATATTGACTTTTTTATAACCAAAAAAAAAATCAGAAAACTTTCTAAGCCTTAACATAATTATGATTTTAATTCAGATCACTCGGCTGTCACATGAAAACTAAACGAAAAGTTAACTAAATCATTATTTAAATCCTGTTTAACAAATAGCACTACAGATTGGGCCAACTTTAAATAGGAAATGATAAACAATATTGACGTAAATATTAATATACAATCAAGAGAACAATTAGATCTTGAGTTAGAAGGATTTATTAAAATCATACAAAAAGCTCCATGGAACAATACAAAAATATCAAAATACAAACCGACAGCAAATAGCTATTCTAAAGAAATAACTGATTTAGTAGGTGAAAGAAGAAGAGCCAGACATAAATAAGAACATTCACGTCACCCTGTTGATAAGACTGTTTTAAACAGACTTTCTCAGGTCCAACAAAAGAAAAATCCAAGATCTTAGATCGGCAATATACGAAAATTATATAAAGAACTTGACAGCTACGAAGGAAACGAATTATTCCTTATGGCAAGCGGCAAAAAGTACAAAGAGAAATGGCAGTTGAGTGAGGAGCAATATGGAGAAAGCCGAATTGTTTGCTGGTCACTTACAAAGCATATTCACACCAAACGGAATAACATCAGATGTAAGTTTGGTGGAATCTATCGCAAATGAAGAAGCCAGCATAGGTCCACTTACTCAATTAGAAATTGCGGAAGATCACTGAAGTTGAACAAATCGCCAGTTTTTGATCTTATTATAGCGGAAGTACTAGCAAACGAGGCATTGGAACATTTGATGAAAATTATGAATGCAGCTATGGATTTTGGGTATGTTCCTTGTGCTTAGAAAGTCGCAGAGGTAATTATGGGCCCAAACCCGGGAAATCCTTGAGGGAAAGAAAGTCCTACATGCCCATTTTACTGTTACCAATGATGTCTGAGCTTTGTGTAAAGCTATTATTAAGCAGACTGAAGCCAATAATAGAAAATAGGGGCCTCATGCCAACCCATCAATTTGGTTTTAGAAGAAGCCATTCTACAATAGACCAGGCTCATAGAATAACGAATATTATAGAAAAAAGCTTGGAAAATATAGAAATCTGCTCTTCTATATTTCTAGACATAGCACAGGCATTCGACAAGTTATGACACGAAGGCTTTATATTTAAGTTAGGACAAATGTTACCATCGCTATTTGTAGTAATTTTGGAATCTTACTTAGCTGATAGATTATTTAGAATTAAACAAGACGCTGAATACTCCACGCTAAAAGAAATAAAAGCAGGTGTGCCTCGAGGTAGTATATTGGACCCAAGGTTGTACCTACTTTACACCAGTGATTTGCTACAAATAGAAAATGCTACGGTAGCCACTTACCACTGGCACGCTAAATATGCCTGGCGCTGTGGTATATACGTAGCAGTGAAATCCACAACGACTTAGAAATTCCTTTGGTTGTAGATGAAATTAGGAGTTGTGCTACAAAGCATAGGGCTCGTCTAGAACACCATGTAAATATGGAAGCAGCTCGGCTACTAGACAATGGCGTAATGACAAAAAGACTTAAACGAACAAGACCTTTCGATTTAACACGAAATTCCAATGTCCTTATGGAAGGTATTTAATTCCTGTACAGAAAAAGCAAGTTGGCGCGGAGGTTATAGTTGGTCTGTAGGACCAGTTTTATCCGTTCAGAATTTAGGTGATTTTTTAGGGTAGGAATCACGCTCCCCCACTGTCGGAGGAAAAAGGCAGATAAAGCCGTCCTTCTTCGTCTTTCGAGATTTTTTCACCTAGTAGAAAAAAAAAAATAAAAAAAAAACTCAAGAACTAATAAAGTTAATTATTTTTATTATGCACAGTATTAATATTTTTAAATGCTCCATTATATTAAAATCTCCAAGACTTAGTTGAAATTAAAGAAATTTTTTAATTGATTTTCAGTTGTTAGCAATACTTTTACACAAAACCTTTTCAAAATAAACGCCAAAAAGCGTATGATTTAAAAAGTGTCCAAAAATGTCAAAATAATATTGAATCAGCAAGGTAAACGCATAACATTGGTATAGAAGTAGCAGTTTTTTTTTTATTGATGCTGCATTGATGCACATTTTTGATTACTTTCCGACTATATCCAATGTGTTCACAAAATATAAGTTAATGGGATATTATGTACATATTAGTTTTATAGATACCACGTGTTACAATACTATCTAGTTCAATCTGTTCATTATTACTTTAAAGAAGAATGAAGAAAAAATAAATAAGACAGCATTTATTTCTATTTTATGATTATGATTGCATGTCAATTTTGACTGCTTTTTTGTTGATTCCTCTTTGTTTTCATAGGTAAAAAGTAATAAGAAAATGTTGAACGCATCGTATGTTAGATAAATAAAGAGTTTCTTTATAGCGTAAGTAATTATAGATGTTAATTCCAGTTTGATTCTTAGCAAAACAAAGAAAAAAAATTAAAAAATATTGTGGGCTTAGAAAAGTGTGATGTATTAGAAGCATTTGTAACGATCTGGTTTCGATTGTTGTTATAAAGCAGTTAAAACTATTCCTACTCCTATATAAACTTTTTGCATTCATTTTCAATTTTCAAAGTACTTGTAAAGTAAGTACCTTCAAAGTAAAGCATAAAACTAGTTTGTTTATAATATGCACATTTTAAGAATAAGAAAAAAATTTTAACAAATGAAAACAACAATTTTTATTATGTAATGTAAAATTTTGTTATTTCTTAAAGTATGTACATTCATATGTATGTATAGATGAACATGTTTTTAGAATTTATACAAATCTCTCCTCAAATACAGTTTCACGAGGGTTATTAGTTAGTATTGCTGAAATAAGAGTTTCAATAATCTGTAGACCTCTTTGAAATCTTGCTTTATCAGCTGCATACTGTTGCCATAGACCTTTCCTTGCAGATGAATAAGCAAAACCCCACATAAACATAATTTTGATTTGCAATTTTAAATTAAATCTGACTTTGTTGCATGTATTGTTTAAATCAATAATAGTGTTGTGAATGCAGTTATTCCCCTCTATTATGAACATCGGTATCGGCCGATATATTATCGGCAGTTCTAATCGGTTTTAAGTTTCTTCTGTATTATGAACCGATACCGATAAAAATATTTCAACCGATTAAAAGAAGCTTTTTCATACAAATTTTTGTTTTTGTAAATTGGAGAAAAAGTTTTTTTTTTTTCTAATGACATTTGTTTTCTTTCAAAAGTTATTTTCAAAAATTTTTTAAAACTATTTTGAATTTGGCTTTGATGTGCTAAAAAGTTGTTGTAAGCAAATTATTTTCTGTTAAATTTGTAAAATAAAAATATACATATATCGGGAAAATGTCGCGTGCATTATATTTTGAAAGTGAAGAAACGCAAGCTATTCAAAGACGACATATAAGAGATTCAACTAATCCATTGGATTTAGACAACAAAATGTATGTTTAGGTACCTATTTTATTTTATTATTTATATAATATGTACACATTTTTTAGGTTTATCCAGAATTTCAGATTATCATTCCTTGCCAGGTTTAAGTCCTCTTCCATTTTTTCTACTAACCGCGCAATTTGTTTTTTGTTGCTTACGATTTTACTCCTAAATAAAATATATGAATAACATTTTGAAAGAAAATAATTTAGAAAAAATGCCTACATTTTAAAAAAGCAACTAATTACACCAGTTTTCTTGATAAAATAAAGATTTTACAAAAAAAAAAATCTGTCGTCTAAAAATTTGTACCCGCTTTTAAATCGGTGAAAATCCGACAATTTATCGTTTTCATAATACCAGCTAATACGTTTCCTATACAGGAAAAAAAGCTTTCCCGACTCCGATAAAATTTACCGATAAACAATGTTGGTAATACAAACACAAAATTTTGCCGATAAATTATCGTTTATCGGCCGATACCGATATACATAATAGAGGGGATTATTTCAATTTAAATTGTTTGTTTGTAGACGTTACATTCGGATATTAAAACAATTTTTAACAGCACACCGAAAGCTTACATATGCTTTATGTATAATTGTGCCGAAAAACTGATTGTGAATTACCCACGAAAGTTATTTATTTTTTTTTCCACAATTTGAAAGTGAAAAATACATCATTTTTAATAAATTAGTAAGAAAAAATATATTTTTTCTTTTTCAGTATTATATCTTATCAGTATTCTTTTAAAGTCTTACATTTATAAGTAAAAAGTATTTTTTAAATAGTTCCGAATCGTTGTCAATTATTTCATCAAAGTCGCTTTCGTAATCGGAACAATATTTTAGATCGTCTATAATTGACTTATAATAATCTAAGTTGCTATTATTTTTCACCAGGAATCCCCAAATTATAAAAATTTTTTTTTTAGATTCTAACTGGTATTCTTTTTTATTCAACTTCGTCAAAACTTATTAAAACCACCTTTGCGTTTCATATGCATAAAAAAAGATTGTTTTAATAAAAATGCCCTCTTTTGCAATTTCATTTTGAGTTTGCGTTAAAGAACTTGACAACATGTCCCATTTTTCTAACCAATAATATTAATACAGAACTTGTCCCAATTTGCATCCTATTAAATGAACGACTTGTTCCATTTTGCAAAAAACCCTATATTTTGGGTAACAGTTGTGTAACATTTTATACATTTTTAACTTTTTATTTTTCAAAATGATAGAATTTTGAAGCATCTACAAAATATTACACATACATATCTCATTTTTTTTTTAAAACCCACTTGTTTGTTTTGCAAATGTGCGTCAGATTAATAGTTTTTTATTTTTAATAACGATGGTATTGTATCAGTTAAATCACTTATTTTGTCAGCATCAATGTATTTTCCAAGAAATTTATTTTTCTGTACTCCTTTGACATAAATTTTATTAGCCCGTTTTAAGTTAAATTTAAGTATGTTTCCCCAACCTAAGTATTCTACTGAAACACTACTAAAATCAGGGTGTCTTTTTCAAGAATGCTTTAATCTTTAATGAAATTTTGATTTTCGTTTCCTCGAACAAATTTTATATCAATAATCAATATTCCTTCCCCATATTGAAATATATTTTCGAGCTGTATTTCAAATGAAAGAAAAAGATTGAATGACCCAGACTAATCTATCTTATTCTTCATATAAATAGAAGGTGATGTGGGTTTGTTTAATTACATTACCGTGTTTTACCATCCGTTTACTGTGATGGTAGCAGGTCCGTCCTGTTGTGCAAAACTACTTTTATACACAATTTATTAAAAAATAAAGAGAACCATATTTCACCGGAAATAAATAAAATTTTTTGGTGTAGACCTGATGTAAATTTGTGGTCCCACAAAATGTTGTTGGGCTTAAGTATTCCAGATTTCAGTGATAATAGAGAACCATTATTAATATTAGGTAATATGATGTTCAATTCCCATGATAGATCTAATTTGTAACCCAAAATTTATTTCATCAAGGAAAATTTTCTTGAGACGTTTTACTAAATTGTAAATATTTATTACTTTTCAAGAATCCCCGTAATAAATCGCAAATATTACCACTAGTACCTCCAACATACCCAAATCGAATAAAAGAATTTCCGAGACTGTAGAATGAGGTAACATCTATGCCGTATAGTTATATATTAATAGACCTGATGCAAGAAGTGATGGGTGATGATTTACAAGATGGGTGACTTCCATATTGTAAAAAGAACAGTTTTTAAACCGCCTTTAAACTTGAGCTTTTAAGCTTTTTTACTATATTACCAAAATAATACATAGTGTCAAAAAACAAAATGTAATTTTTGACGTTATGATATTGTTTTTTAAAGATTTGTCATTTTAATTTATTTATTAACAGTTGTTCTTATTTTTAAACCTGACGTTTAATACCAATTTGACATCCAATATTCTGTTTCAATCAGTATTGTCAGCTTTACTTCACAATTAACCTAAAAATCCAATTTTGGGGATATATATAACTTATAATATTTAGCACACTGCGTTAAATATTTAACAAATACAAAAATTTTAATAAATTTAACATTCAGTGACAGCACACTTTACAAAAAAAACAAAGTTTACGAAAAGTGTCGAGAAATTTTTCGAGGTACTCTCTGCTTTTTTCTGCGTATTCAAAACGGTTTCAAAACAATTTTGGAGTTAATGGAACGTCGAAAGCTTTTGAAATACAATATACAACATAAAACATTGCAGCAAAAAAGTTTTTTTACAAAGTGGAAACCAGGGGATTTATTTAGATTAAGAAGTAACATATTCAAAGGAGTAATTTATTCCTTTGGTACGAAAAGCCAGTCGGAAAAACTAGGTGAAGAATGTGAAACCAACATATATTGCATCTCTTAAGAACCTTTAACCCAAACAACAAACCATTAGTGAAATTGCCCTTAACATTTTAAGAGGAAATTGTAAATTAACTAAAAAAACAACAAATCAGTTGAAAAAATATAAAAATGAGTTAAGAGCTTTAACTAACCGGAGAAAGTCTAATAGCAAACGCAAAATCAACATTCAAAAAGGTAGCTTTTTACCAAGTACGTTATTCTTGGCGCTTTATTATCTGGAGCAATAGGAAAAATGAATAATTCAGTATTTAATAAAATGGTAATATTAAAACCTTAAGTATACGAAAAACTAAAGCAAAATTCTGACATTGAATTAAACCAATTTAACTAAAATATGAAAAAAAATTATACTGAACAAGAAATTATCAGATATTCAAAAATGGTATTTTTATCGTCAAAACCTAATTAAAATGAGAAATAAAAATGGAATTCTATCTCAAAATAAGGAAGAAAAATTACAACTTATTGAGTCGAAAGGTACCCAAACACGTCTGAAGCCATTTTACAAAAATGTTTATTACACAAACTGAAAAAACAAATACGTTATCTACTTTTACAAACAAAATGGATAAATATATGATTGATTCAAATTGAAAAGTTGGGGTTGCTGAAATTTATATTAACAATTTTATTTCCAATATTTATGGTGAAGAATAGGCAAAAAGTGCACAAATATTTATTGACGGCATGCAAAAAGATAAATATGTAGAAACAACCTATATACCATATAACAAAAATTAGATTTTATGCGATTGGAAAGTTTTTTTACTACCCACATTATTTCAACACTTACGTCCAGCACCCGAATTTTCAAGAAAGGAAGTGACACGATAATTTATTTGGGGTATTTTTAATTTTATAATTGATGACACAATTACATATACAACGTTATACATATTTTAAAAGCCATAAATAAATGTTGATTTAAGAATTTATGTACATATTATCTTATTAATTGATTATGGAAGCAGTTTACATAAGTACTATTTAGTTCAATCAGCAACAACAAAATGAATTGATTGTTATTTTGTTTAAAATGAAATATTTTTAATATTACTTTATAAAAACTTTTTCTTAAAATTTAAAGAGAACTTAAAAGAAAACGGGGTGTACGAATACCGGTTTGACATACTGCACATACAAAATAATTTCTCTCCCTCAAAAACTTTATCAACTTTTTTCTCTCTCTCAAAAAGTTAAATCAACTTCAAATTTAGTGCGGAGGTTTTTTAAAATGTCAAATTTACACATGCTAAACTATTACAATTACACATAATTCTTATCAAATAAAATATATGTATATGGATCATAATAAAAAAAACGATCGACTTTTTTCATATGAACCAATGAACAATCAAGAGAAAAAATTGTTCGACTTTAAATAGCTCAGCTAAAAAACGACGAACCAATGAATCCAGCTTAAATCAGCTGCACATCAATTTTGTTTGTGATTTTGTATTGATGCAAAGTTTTTAAATAACAGCTGAAAAGCAAATAATGTAATTAGAGTAATTATTTCCTCATGTACGGTATTAATATTCTTAAATGTTCCATTATATTAAAATCTCCAAAACTTAATTGAAATGAAAAATTTTTTTAATAGATTTTCAGTTGTTACTTCATTCGTGCACATTTTTGAACACTTTCCGACTATACCCTATTATTCAATTTTGAAAATTTGTTTTTTTGTACCTATCAAAATTAATAATCTTATGTTTTATTATAGCTGAGCACTAAAACTATTTAGACAGTATACCATTGTTTTTACCGACCGCATTGCGTAAACAATAGGTAGGTTATGTGATGGCAACAAATTTTGCATATCGAGTTTTCGGTGGGAACCCACTTCTCCATGGTAGGGAAATGTAAATAAACTATTTTTAGCAATCTGTCAGTCTGTGTGTACACGCGTGTATCTCAGGTTCTGCTGAACCGATTTTGATGAAATTTTATGTAAGTTTTTTTCCACCATGGCAAAGATTGATCAGCTTTTGGGATATATCAGGCCTCTGGAACTGCACTTTTTAGTGGGCCTGTTTTATATTTTTGAATATTTTGAAGAAAATATTCAACTGATTTTCTTGAAATTTCATATATAAGCTGTGCTCGACCGTCCGCAAAAATTCCTAACTTTTAGAAGAAATCAGGCATCAGCAACTGGACGTTTACTACGGGCCAAATATACATTTTTGTGTATATAACGAGAAATAATCAACCGATTTCATTGAAATTTAATACTTAAATTCCTCGTATTAAAACAATGAACATATAGATTTTTTGGAAAGATCAGGGCTCGAAAACTGATTTGCGGGCCGATTTTACATTTTTCACCGTTTTGAAGAAAATATTCAACCGATTTACTTGAAATTTCATATATGAGCTTTGCTCGACCGTACGTGAAAATTCCTAGCTTTTGGAACAAATCAGGCATCAGCAACTGGACGTTTACTACGGGCCAAATATACATTTTTGTGTATATAACGAGAAATATTCAACCGATTTCATTGAAATTTAATACTTAAATTCCTCGTATTAAAACAATGAACATATAGATTTTTTGGAAAGATCAGGGCTCGAAAACTGATTTGCGGGCCGATTTTACATTTTTCACCGTTTTGAAGAATATATTCAACCGATTTACTTGAAATTTCATATATAAGCTCAGCTCGACCGTCCGCGAAATCTTCTGACTTTTAGAAGAAATCAGATGTCAGCAGCTGGACGATTACTACAAGCCAAATATACATTTTTGCATATAATAAAGAGAAATAATCAACTGATTTCATTGAAATTTAATATTTAAATTCTACGTATCGAAACAATGATCTTGTAAATTTTTTGGAAAGATCAGGGCTCGAAAACTGATCTGCGGGCCGATTTTACATTTTTCACCATATCTACGGAGCGAATAATGGAATGTCCTGAAATTTGATATTTGAGTTCTGGTTGCTATCGAAACTAACTGGCGAGAATTTGAGGGAATTTGGGTATCACAAAATGAAACTTTACTAAGAGCCAAATTTACATTTTTGTAGGTATGTTAACTATAAGTTTACTAATGTCCTAAAACAAACATTAAGATAGACAGTACACATTGCGGTCGGTTATGTGCTGACACATCAGATTTTTTTATTTAATTAAATTAGAAGCATATTATTTTCACTTGTGCTGAATCATGTCCTAACATTAAAGTTTTGTGGAAAGTAATAAAAAGTTTTTGTGAAAAGTAAGTTTTTTTCTATTTTCATGATTCCAGGAACAACCGTCGTACATTTCTCTACAGCTTTGAATTCGGTAAGGCTCATACGGCTTTTATTTAGAATATCATAAATACCGCCTTCAGATTTTGTATGTTCATTGCGTGAATCATGAACTTTTAAATTGCATGTATCAGCTGCTTCTTCCAATTTACTTTGGTTAGCAGTGTTGGCGTTTAATATGTATGAAAGCACCAATGGTTGCACCTAAATTGATTGGACAGAAAGTTAAGAGATCAAGCCAATCAAGAAGACAGTATGGAATACTTTTTTTAATATCATTAACCCATACATATAACTAAACGACAGCATACTTGACCTAAATCGCCACCAATTTGCATTAATATATTACGCCTTCTTCATTACACCATGTTTTGGCACAAATAACAAAAACGGAGTCATGTTTTTAACAACAGATTGAATATATTAAATTAAACAACAGATAGAATACATTGTAAAGGTATATAAACCTAAAGGTTGGTTTGGACAGCGGAAATATCAACAAGATAATCTTGTTGATATTTTATCTTGTTATCTTGATATAACAAGAATATCAAGGCATGAACCTTTTTTTTCCTGATTGTGTTAAAATTACAAATGTAGTTTTTACAAAACGACATTTGTGAATCATCTTTTTTCTTTTAAAAATGATTTTTGCGTATTTTTATTTCAAGTTTTCTATAGAAACAAAGTGACTAAAGTCCTTCTATTCTCAAAATATTCCTTTTTTATTAAGAAATATGTATGTATATGGTAATAAGGATTTTTTAAGCAAGAAACAAAATACTGTGAACAAACAAGTGTATCAAAGATAGCTAACTGAAATAAAATTAAATTAAGTACAAATTTTGTTATTTAATAAAAACAATTTTGTTAATTTAATAAAAACAAAATTTATTTTTCAGGTATGACAGATATAAGTTTAAAATTTCATGTGTTGTTATATTTTACACAGTGCTCGAAGTGAGGCGGGATGGAATGGGATGCCATCCCACTACTTTTAAATGATTGGAAATCCATCCCACCACTTAATAGGAGAGAAAAATGCGTTCCGGAACATGTTTTTCAAATTTAAGAAAATTTTCTAATGAATTTTAAAAATCTTTTTAACAAAAAATTAAATACATACATAAATGTAATTTCAAATAAGACCAATTTCAAATAGTAATCTATAATTTTTTTCTATTAATGAAATTTTCGTTGCTACATAGTTGTCTATGCATTTCTTTGGTAACAATTTGCACAGTTTTTGATTCAATTTTTAGTTGATTTAATTTTGAATATAAATATTCTCGTTAGTTTACTTCCAAAGTTTGGTAAATTTTGTTTAGTTATTTTTTTAAAAAATAACTAAAATATCAATTTTTTTTTTTTTATTTTTTTAAAAACCACTTTTAAAACCCACCACTTTGAGTATCCCACTTCGACCACTGAATTTTTACATATGAATGTATGTAGACAATCTAAATGTACCTGGTGTGGTAGACACACAATACTTATAGTGATAAAGAAATAAAGCAATTTGTAAAGAAAAAAATGTGTACGCATTTTGACTCATGCTTTATGAAAGATAAGTATTACCGATACGTATGCATGTATTTACATAGGAAATATGTGTTTTAAAATTACGAATTACTAATACAACGTGTCAAAAAAATTAAAATTTTTTTTTAATAATTTTTGTC
Source organism: Condylostylus longicornis (assembly GCF_029603195.1). Classification (NCBI taxonomy): domain Eukaryota; kingdom Metazoa; phylum Arthropoda; class Insecta; order Diptera; family Dolichopodidae; genus Condylostylus; species Condylostylus longicornis. The sequence goes on from NW_026578175.1 coordinate 178,095, forward strand.
TTTGTATAATTTGTTTTTACTTTTTTTGAAAACCACAATATATAAACTACAACTACTTTTTTTGATTTTAACACTCATATTTTTTTAAATCGCTTTTCTTTTATAATGATGTAACACGATATAAATATACCATTTTTGCCACCTTGTGCTAGAATGGGTTACAGAAAGAAAATTCGTGTTTTTAAAATTCTTAATGTGCCTAAATTTACACCAAATGTAAATTTTAAAAAGTACACAAAATCTTACTAATTTATTAAGTAATTTTTTATTTTTAAATAAATTTTAATATTATTTTTTCAAAATCCACCTGCATTTCATACTTTATATTACTACAAAAGGAAAAATTTAATTTATATAAATTATAAATATTCATTTTATTTCATAATTAATATGATTATTCACTAACTTTAAATTAAAATAAAATTTTAAACAAAAAATAAAATAGTTTACCACTCAGGGATATATCCTTCCCGTACGAAATTTATATGTGAACTAAGGAAATTCTATAGTCTTTTTATTTGCAAAAACTTATACTATTACTATACACACAAATGCAAAAATATTAAGATGACTTGTACATTAAAAAGAGTTGTAATGAAAATTGATCGTCACATTTTTTGTTAAAAAATATCTTTTTATATTAGGTATTTTCTAATAAATTAGATGAGTTAAGTTGATGAAAAATTAAAAACGATTAAATACAAAATGCATAAAGAAATTTTATTTCGTTTAACAACAACAAATTTCATGTTCTTACGGTGGATAGGGCCACGAAATATCCGTAGTAAGGTATGCTTGTGGTAAGATTCCACTAAAATCCAAATAAAATCCAGGCGCGACGGACTCACAATGAGCGGCTCTCTGGTCTGCGACTGATCTTTGAGGAACGACAGAAATTGTATGTGCTGCCTTGAATGAGGGAATTATTCTCAAAAGAAAACTCTGAATTATACTAGAAGAAAACTCTGAAATAAAACAAAACAAATGCAATGAACAAACACAAGGATTGAATACCCCAGGTGGTAATCCAGTAATGTTTTAAAATCCACACTCTTGGGAGGTTGGTCTAATGGATTCTGGAGGAGACCACTTATTGCATAGTAGATCGGCGTTGTTGGACCCATTTAGAAGGAGATCGGGGGTCATGTCATCAGAGAGTCTAATTAGAGTTAAATAAATTTGCAGAAGACAAAAAAATGAAAAACAAAGAGGGTAAAATGAGAAGGCATCTTATACAGGAGAGTAAATTGGAGAATAAATTGGATACTCAAGACTCGAGAATAACCGAGTTAGAGAGTCTTTGTAAGGTGCTACAAAACGAAATCTGCAAATAACAGGCACAGAATGTAGATTTAAAAGATCAAATAAGATTTGCATCTACAGAAAAGAAAAACAAAGATGCGGAAGTTATTGTATATGAAACTGACGAGGAAGAACTGGCTAAAGAAACTGACTGGATCGTAAAACAAAATAATGCAAGGAGGCAAAAATGGAAAAGTCTCCTGCAATAAATTCAGAGAGGACAGTTAAAAAAAATAAAAAAACCAGCCCTAAAACGAAGGCTTAAAATCCAAAGAAGCACAAGCCTCCTCCGGTTATATTGATCAACATTAACAACTGTTCCCACATAGTTAAGATATTAAAAGAAGAAAGAATAAACTTTAGGGTCAATATGATGAATAATGACCAATTAAAAATAAATGTGGAAAATGAAAATGAATACAGACTGCAATAAAAGCTATAAGTGAGGTTAGACTGGAGTGGCACACGCATTGAGACTAAACTGACAAGGCCAGTTAAAGTTATCGCTAAAAATCTCCATCCATCGTGTGAGCCAGAAGATATAAAAAAAGAGCTCTCCAGGCAAGCAAAGGCTTTAAATGCCTAGATGTTGTAAATAAAATCAAAAGGAAAAAAGAAAATGGAAAATATATTTCAGTAAAACTTACGCTGCTTATGTTATCTTTTGACCATTCGGAAGAGATAAGCAAGATCTATAAAATAGAATACTTGTAGCACATGAGAGTAAAAATGGAAGCTCTTAGAAGCAGCAAAACCATTTCTTAATGCAAGAGATGCTAGAGATTTGGATACACACAAAAGTTTTGCCAAAGAGAGGCTAGATATGTAAAATGTGTTGGTAATCGTATAACACACAAGGATAATTTTCTGATCAAATATGCGAAGTGCAATGAGGCACACCCTGCTAGCTATCGAGGTTATTTGTTTGCAAAAGAATTGCAAAAAAGAAGATTAAAAAGGAATAAACCAAACAAAATCAAGTTAAATTAGCAATCAAGTTGAATAACGACACTTAGCAACGTGTTAAAGGGACTATCGTATTCACAGGCGCTTCAAAGCAAAACAGCATATCAGAATAATAAGGAACCTGAAAACGAAATACCACAAATGAAAAGAACTGATGCAGACATTATGCAAATGATGCATAGTATGTTGATTAATATCTCTAAAAGATTATTAAAAATAGAAAATAGATACCAAAGAAATTAAGAAAAGATGTACGAAAATGCAATACCTAATGGTGTTCTTAATAAGAAACAAGAATTTTTTCTCAAAATTTTTTCTCAAAACGAGAAATAAAGATATTTGTTTGCTGTCGGAGGCTCATTTTACATATTATGCGGACCTTAAAATAAAAGGTTATGATTGCTATAAAGCGGTACATTCCAGCAACAAGCCAAGAGGAGGTAGTGCAATACTAATAAAAGAAAGTATAGAACATAATCAAGATAGGATAGTGTTGGTGCAGTATACTGTTCACCCAAGTTCATCATTAAAAAAAATAGATGCTGGTGTGCCTCAAGGCAGTATATTGGGCCCAACGTTATACCTACTTTACACGAGTGATTTGCCGCAAATAGAAAATGCTACGGTAGTCACCTACCACTGGCACGCTAAATGCGCTATGGTATATACGTAGCAGTGAAATCCACAATACTTAGAAATTCCTTTGATTGTAGATGACATTAGGAGTTGTGCTACAAAGCATAGGGCTCCTTTAGAATAGCATGTAAATATGGAAGCAACTCAGCTACTAGACAATGGCGTTATGACAAAAAGACTTAAACGAACAAGACCTTTCGATTTAACACGAAAGTTATTTAATTCCTGTACGGAAAAACCAAGTTAGCGCGGAGGTAATAGTTGATCTGTAGGACCAGTTTTATCCGTTCAGAGTGTAGGCGACCAGAAAATATAGATCTATTGTGCCCCCAACTAGGTGCGAGACAAAGGCCTACAACACCCCCTCAAGACCCACTCGCTGGCGTGAGTACGTAGTTCCACAGTACCTCCCTTCTCATGCAGGCGAGCGTTTCGCATTCCCTTAGAAGGTGCGACGAGAACTCCTCATCCTGTCTGCAAAACCTGCATACATCTTCACTTCCCAGGCCAAGGCTTCTAAGGTGAGAGCTAAGGGGACAATGCCCCGTCAAGACCCCTTCGAGAATTCTCACCTCATTCCTACCGAGTCCCATTATTTTCCTAAAGCGCCCCTGGTCATAATTTTCCAAAAGCTCCTTAGCCTGTTGAAGTCCTGGAAGACACCTCCACCGCTCCGAACGACGCCTCTCTTTTTCCTTCCTTAATTTTCCTCGAATCGTATGTGGTCCGATTTCGCAGAAGGGCCCTGGCCCAAGAAGAGGTGACCTTTTCGCCAACGCGTCCGCCGAATCGTTTCATTCTACTCCCGCATGTCCAAGCACCCAGCACAGTGTGACCCGGTTGCAACTACTCAATTTGTTGAGCTTCTCAAGACAGCAACACACTACCTTAGACTATACTGGGAAAGAACTCAAAGCCCTGATAGCAGCCAGACTATCCGACATGATTAATATTTCTTGTCCGCGGTATCGTCTCTTAAGGTTCCACCTCCGCCAAAAAGACGCTGGGATACGTCCCCATAGGTTCGGAGAATTTGTTTCTTGGTCCAAAAACACCCGCTCCCGTCCCCTCTCAGGTCTTTGACCCATCCGTGCACCACACGACGTCATGTGACCCGACCGGGTAACCCGCTAAATTCTTCTTCTAGCTCCTTTTGTCGCTTAGCAACGAAGTGAAGTTTTTTTCGAAGGCATATCTTCTAACCATGTCATCTCTGGGATATGCGAGAAGCGGAGCCTGGCCGGTGACGCGTTTCCGGTTTCGTCCTCCGCCTTCGCCGCCAACTCGACAATGAGATGCAGTGGGGTTAGTCCCAAAATCACCACTATTGCCAGTTCTTGTTGTCTCAAGTGTAACTCTTCCGCCCCAAGCAACCCCGTATGTGAGGAGCGTCACCGCCGTCATATTGTACATGCACCTCATGATAGATCCCCAAGTTCTACCCGAAATGGCCCTGCATACCATGAGTGCTCGGGTAGTCTTTGCCCTTACCACTTCTTCATGTCTTCGCCAAAGAAGCCCGCTGTCAAATACCACACCAAGGTATTTCACCTCCGTTTTCCTTTCTACTGTCTGTCCGCACATCTGTATTGTGCGCATACACTCAAGCTTTCTTCTTCTAGTAAAGGGCGCCAGGGTCGTCTTGCTAGGATTGAGTTTGAACCCCACCCACCCCAGGCCTGTGCCACCAGCAGGCCTCTTTGCACTATGTCGCAAAGAACCTCGTCAAACTTCCCCACTTTCGATTATAACAATATCATCAGCGTATGCTTGGGCGCCTATATTCCGGCCTCCAAACTCCTCAAGTACGCCACCCACAACCAGACTCCACATCAGTAGAGAAAGGACGCCACCCTGTGGACAGGGTATGACCTAATATGATTATCAATAACTTTTCCATCGCCTTCAGTAAGGAAGGCGTGAGGCAAATTGGCCTGAATGACTTGGGCACCATGTCTTTCCTTCTTACCTTAGGGATAAAGACCACCCTAGCCACCCGTCAGGATCCGGGGATGTGCCAAGAGCCAAGCTGCTTCTGAATATTCTTATTAAGAAAGGCAATATCTCCTCCAGACCTCTTTGCAGAAGTTCTGGTGATATCCCATCCACTCCTGGAGCCTTAAAAGGCTGGAAGGTACCAATAACCCATCTCACCCTCCGATACGTAAAAATATCTCCCGTCCTTTTCCAATCCACACGACATGAGACCACTTTATCCGATTTTGGCCAAAATTACCACCAGGAAAATGCGTTCCCAGACGAAGAAGAGCCCTTTACTCTTCATTCTCCGTGCAACTGCCACCCGGTCTCCTCAGAGATGCCGGTATTACTGCATTGTCCTTTGCCAAAGCCCTATGTAGTCCAGCAGCAGCCGGCGTTTTCGCTATGCTTTCTGAAGCTTCTACGCCTGGAAATGCGGATCTCCTTGTTAAAGGTGGTAAATTTTTCCCTATACCTGTCCCAAGTCCCTGCTCGATTGGCTTTATTGTAAAGCCTCATGTTCTCTTACCTTCGGGTCCACCATGGTGCGTCGCTTAACTCAAATGACTCGACCATGACCCTTCGAAGTTCTTTTTCTGGTGCTTTTTCCAGCACCAGGGGATATCTTGCTATCCCCACGACCGAGGCCCGTGCAAGCCCGGCGGTCAGGTCCTCCCTATATGTCTCAAAATCAGTTTTCCTAGGGTTTCTAAAGGAGAGTCTCTATTTTATTAGCCCCCCAAAATAAATCGGATGATCCTATGGTCTGACACAGATACCTCTTCCGATACCCTCTAGTCGTGTACTAAATATCCCACGCTCTAGATTTTCTTTAATTATATATTCTAGCAACGACTCACCTCTATTATTGGTATAACTGCTGCCCCATGCTTCGTGACGTTCGTTTGCGTCACATCCGATGATGAGTGGCCGATTCTTTTTATTGCAGTGCTCCACCAACTCTTGCACTTCCGGTGGTGGGGCAAATGCCCCGTTTCCCGGAAAGTATGCCGATGCCAGTACCACCTCCATTTCTTTTCCTATAGTGTTGATACAGGTTTCAGATACCTTCTCACGTACTGTGAAAGTAAAACATAATAAATATTTTTCCTCATTAGACTGCAGGGCAACCGCCCTCGGTATTAAATCGGGGAGACCGTGACCGGATTTTCCCGAATCGGTAACGCAGAATGTGACCGCTTTGCTGAATGGCCTCACCTGAAGCGAAACCGATTTTCAAAACCTAAAAAATCGTCAGCGTTCTACCAAAGTAATGTCGCGCACTTCTGGGAACGAAGTCGGTGATAGATACGTTTATCATCCAGTTTAAAGTGGATACTTCTAAAGTGGATGATGGTGTCCCAGCCCTTGGTTAATTCCTCGACTATGACTTCTTGCAGCCGGGTTAATTCCTGCTGCGTCAGCATCGTCGAGGAGTATTCCCTCGATAAGACATCTACCTTGACCACTTTAGTGGCTGCGTCGTAACTTGTCCCGGGCTCCGCACGTAAATTGGAGGGTATGGGGTGCGTTCCCATTTCCTTTTTTTGCCAGTTCTTCGCCTTTTTGCTTGAGCATCTTGGGGTGTTGGAGTCTCATCCTCTTTTCACTCCCTGAACTGATGAAAAGAGATCTTCAGCGGGTTCTCAGGTAGTTTCCTGGCCTCATCAGGGATTTTCCCTGTTCCAGGAAACGAAGATACCATCTGACACCGGTTCCGCTGAGTCCCCGACGTTTAGGGTCCTCTAGGCCCCCAGGTTGGCCTCAAATGGGAAAGTAGGGTTGTTTTCTACCGCCCTTCCCTTTTTTTGACTTACCCTTTCAGTTACTCTCCTTCCCCGTGCACGAGAGACATCCCTGCAAGGCCGACTTCTGCAGATGTGGAGGATTTGCGCCGACTATTCTCTGGTCCTTTACCTGTGCTGCGGTTGCTGTATCTGTACCGGGGGTCATGATGGAGGTTAGTCTCCATTATCCCCTGAACACCGCCCTTCTTATTCCCAGTTTCTTGTTTGTCTTGTTGTTGTTTGTTTTATTTATTTTCTCCATTTCTCATTAGGGAAAGGGTGATCCGCTACGTCAAAGCTCCGTACGTCGTCATAATACTGCCTGAAGTGATCCGGTACCAGAGAAACTCCGTTCGCGACAGCCAGTATATCCTCCGGCTGCTAACTAGTTCACTGGGTACGGGTCGCGTAACACCACTGGATTGAGGGGTGGGGCCTTTTGAAGATAGGCCAGTGCCATTGCTTCATAACCATTGCGATTCTCTTGGCTTTTCAGATCTATTCCATTGTATTTGGCATGGTTGACCCTACCCGAAATCATTCATCGAGTTCATTGGCCTTACATAAGTTGCCTCACCACGTCAAGGTGGAATCTCACGAGACGGAATATTTGATAACAAAACATAGGTATTTTATCACATATGTATAAACCATCAAAATTTTTTAATTTTCTTTTATTAAACTCTTCGGGGTTTATTAAGATTATTAAAATCTTAACATTGAAAATTTTTCTCTTCTTTTTGAATTTTTTCTAAAGAGACTCTTATTTAAATAAGCGATAGTTTTTTTTGTCTTTGCATAATTTTTTTGAATTGTCCTAATCACACAATCATGAGCGACCATGGTTGACTAAATTTTTTTTTATCAGTGTCTCTAATTCTATCACGGGCAGCAGAGATCGAACATACACAATTCACAAAAGGTATTTCTGGAATTTGCTGAATTTAAGTATTACAGTACAGCCTCTCAACTCCGTGCCAAAAGTGTGGTTTCCGATAAATGGAACCGCTTTCTGGAACCATTTTGATTTTTTGTTATATTTTTAACTTCTACTACAAGATCGGGGAGTATGTTATTTGAATTAGGACAGTAGGAACTATGGCTCTGAAGATTTCAAATTACTTTAGTTAAAGCAAGTTTTCTATAGAAAAATGTTGTACAATTTAAAATATCTTTAATTTATATATTTTTACATTACCTCAATGTCGCTTCCAAAATAATCGGGTTGGCGATCACTACTTTTTTTTAACAGATTGGCTGTCATTCGTTTTGTATTATGCGTCACTACCAACATAAATTGTTATTGTAGCACTAGTAACATATCAACTACCTCAACGATCCGCATCTTGAAAAAATATGAAGCCAAATTCTTTCTGGTTGTCTCTTTCTTTTCTCCAAGCATTATCAAAGTCGTAACAGGAGCGTATTTATTTTATTTTCTTGTCTGGCCTTTACTATAAAATGTGTAATTTGCTAGAAGGAAAGTTAAAAGTTTTCTTTAAAGTAAAAATTATTAAAAAAACAAATTTGAACAAAACTCATTATATTTTTTTTTCTCTTTGAATAAATTTCTAAACAATGTTAATAGCAATAAGTATAAATACATATAAATTTGAATGACTCTAAAACAGTTTAATTTTTAGCAAATTTTACTTAATAAGTTACTGAAGTAGATGGTATATTGTCATATTCTCCCTTATTCACTAATTGAGTTTAAATACTAGTTCATTTCAAAACAATATATTTAATAAATAATTCACGCTAATATTTTATTTTACTTACTGATTTCAACGGCGGTTTTCATACATTTCTTAGTGACCAAATCTTCACCCTATAAAGGCAAATATATTTCATTTCATTATACCTAGGAAAACTCTATCTAGGTGATTATATAACAAAGATTTGAATTAATTAAAAATATTTATTTGTGTGCTTCATTTTATCAAACATAAGCTCATTTTGCTTAAAAAAACTCCGGTGGTAGTAAAATTATGTCATCCAAAGTTAATTTAATTTAAAGCAAAACAAAAACAAATGTTTTCTTTGAAAAATTAAAAATCTAAGAGCGTACTTTATTCTATATTGAATATTTGTTTTCAATATATAAATTCTTTTTAATTTTAACAATTTAACTGAGCTATTTAATAACGTACAGCTATAATTTTAAAATATAAGTACTAATTGCTTAAGAAATTTTTGCATGAAAATTATTAATAATAATTTTTTACGGATTGTTTTGATAATGCTTTTTTTAATAATAATTTTTATTATATCAACAAATTGAGTTATTTTTACTTTTAATTTATAATTTTAATGTACAATTTTATTTAATTCTTATTTAATAAATTAGCTTGTTGTTATGTTTTGTTTTTTACAATATTTTTTACTTTATAATTTCTTTTAATGTTTTTGATACACATATTAAGTAATTCATAAATTAAAAATAAGTTCAAGTTAAATATGCATTTAATTTCGTATTTTGCATTAATAGACTTACAGCTTTTAGAAAATGATAAAACATAATTTTTGCGGATGAAGTTCTGATCTCGTTTTCCTTTTTCGTAGACAGAATTTTAATAGTTGCTTTTTTTTCTGCTTTTATATGAAATCCGTTGCTCTTTTGTGGTGCATACAAGTTTTGGTATATTTGTCCATTAAATTTTTTTTTTCTGTAGGTATTTTTGAATGGCTATAAAATATCAAGCACAGTTAAATGTCAAACAAAGTTTAAACTAAAAACAATGTCAAACGACTTTTACAAGAACGATATAGGTAATAACACCACAAACACTGCGAAAGCTATTCAATTGTAGATTCAGTACTTCTCGTCAATTTAAAATTCCTATTGTACTTGTAATAAATGATGGGAAAAATAAAAGGTTTTCAAAAATTATTCTTGTAATAAAACTATTTATGATATTATAGGAAAACTGTAATGTTGTAGCAAAGTTGTTGTTGTCTTCACAATACTTATTATTAGAAATTTTTGGTTTCGCACTTAAATATTACGTGGGGTATCGTGAATGATACATTAATGATTTTACAAATTGTTACCTGTTTTTATCTCTTTTCAAAATCAAATTTTGTATTCTAGAAACACAATTTCTATTTTGTATATTATTATTTGTATTGTCATAAAAAATAACAATATTTTTTTTTTTGTTTTGTAATGTGCTCTAATTAGATGTAAATCGTTCAAAATCCAATAAATAAATGACAAAAAAAAAAAAAGGTTTTTCTTTGCATAAGTAGATTTGAACCAAAGTATATTTACTTTATAAGTAATTTGACTTATTCAAAGCCGTTAATTTCCATTTGTTTGCCAGTTCCACTATTCTTTAAATCAGGACTTCTTAAACTGTGGGTCTGAGACTACTGAAAGGGGGTCAAAAAATTGTTACAGAAGTTTATTTTTTCTATTGAATATATAGATATAGTTTTATGTTTTCTTATAAAAAAATTGTTACAAAAGTTTATTTTTTCTATTGAATATATATATATATATATATATATATATATATAGTTTTATGTCATTCTATTTATTGTGTTTTATTAGGACCGATATCCCATCAACGTTTCCAATTATATATATATGTGAAATGAAGGGGTACATCTACATATACGGTTAATATATATTTCATTATATGGAGGAGGGAGTCATTTAAAATTTCCTAAGCTTGAAGGGGGTCGCTATTTAAAAAGTTTAAGAAGCCCTGCTTTAAATATTCCATTTTTTTTAGGAAATAGATGGTAATAAGAATTGTGTAGGCATTGTAAAAAAACGAATGTATTGAAAACACCGAACTAAAATAAAATTAAAGTAAGTTTGGTAAAAATTTTATTATTTTTATTTTGATAACAAAATTTATTTTTTATAAAATTTTATTTTTCATTAAGTTAGTTAAAAACATTTGAATGTATGAAAGCTATATTATTATATAGCTTTAAAATTTCATGTATTGTATATACATTATACAATATGTATATTATGTACATTTGCATAATAGTTGTAATTCCATATAAGCGTTACTTAGCTTGAAGTCGGCTTCACTGAAGTTAATAATAAAATTTGCTTACTTGACTTGTGTTGAAGTTAGTTTTCACTTTATACTTTGCTGTTGTGAACAGATTATATAAATTTGATAATTATATGACAGATAAATTTTGTTGTTTGCAGTGGTCGAAATGGGATACTCAAAGTGGTGGGGTGGTAAAAAAAAAATAAAAAAAAAAAAACAAAAAAAGTATTATTTTAGTTATTTTTTAAAAAAATAACTAAACAAAATTTACCAAACTTTGGAAGTAGACTAACGAGAATATTTATATTCAAAATTAAATCAACTAAAAATTGAATCAAAAACTGTGCAAATTGTTACCAAAGAAATTCATAGACTACTATGTAGTAACGAAAATTTCATTAATAGAATTAGACCTTACTATTTGAAATTGATCTTATTTAAAATTACATATATTTAATTTTTGTTAAAAAGATTTTTAAAATTCATTAGAAAATTTTCTTAAGTTTTAAAAAACATGTTCCGGAACGCATTTATCTCTCCTATTAAGTTTGTTTGTTTAATTTTGTAATCAGAAAAATAAAGTTTAATTTCAAGCAGGGGCGGACGGTTCATATATGCAAATTATGCATTTGCAGGGCGACAAAAAGCAGGGGCGCCATTAAAAACTTAAAAAAACCATAAATTTAAAAAAAAAATTTTTAATACAAATTTAATTCAATTTATAGCGAAATTAACTTGATAAAATGTACTTACATACAAATATAATATTTTATTCCTAATAATATAAAAAAGGTGCATGAAAAAAACGGACAGTTACGCAAACACTAAGTATTGATCTTCATATATTTTCCTTTTGCACCATACAATGAAATACTCGTAGAATGAAAATTATTGATACATTTTCTTACTCTACACTATTCTTTTATTTTTATTTATTGTACGAATACACAAAATTTTTTTTTTCAATGTATGAATCATCAAAATTGCAATTATTAACTTTTCCTTTTACATACATACTAGAATAAATTCGTATATCATGCCTATAAACAGAAAATATACAGCTGTACACATTCAATCCTACATATACATAAGTGAAATCGTCTCATATAGACCTTGTCAACTCTGTGATACCCGTACGAATTTGTTATCCTATGTGCAAATAAAAATGCCATAACTGACTATGGAACAGACCATGACTTTAAGTTGCCGTATTATCATATTAATTTATGCAAAATTTCTGTACTGTGTGTTTTTCAAAATACTATGTGTGCCAAACTACTATTTAAGTTGTATGGCAACTACCAGAAAGAGCCAAGAAATTTTAACGAATTTTATCAAACACATTGGCCCTACTAATATATTCGCTTGTGTTTCTGAGATATAGCCAAATAACTTTTGAAGTTATATGGCAGGTACCAGAAGGATCCAAGTAATTTCAACGACTATTATCATACACAGTAGCCCTACTAATATATTCGTTTGTGGGAAATTTCAATACCGCACCTTTTATAGTTTCTGAGATATAGCCAAATAACTTTTGAACTTGTATGGCAGGTACCAGAAGGAGCCAGGTAATTTCAACGACTTTTATCATACACATTGGCTCTACTAATCTATTCGTTCGAGTGAAATTTCAATACCAGAACTTTTATAGTTTCTGAGAATATAGCCAAATAAATTTTGAAGTTGTATGGCAGCTACCCCGATCATGTCCAATTTAAATAGGGTTCTGGCACTTACTACAATAAATGATTTGTGAAAATTTGATGAACTTCGCTCAATTAGTTTTTGAGTTATCGTTGGGACGGACGGACAGACAAAGCTAAATCAACTCAGAATTTGACGCTGATCAAAAACATACACTTGAGTCTACATCTAAGACCGTCATTTCTTAGCGTTACAAACGGTAAGGCAAATTTAGTATACCCTTCGAACATACGTTCGTACGGGTATAAATATACATGCACACATAATTTGTATTGTTTAATATGAATAAGATCAACACTTATGCGTACACATATAATTATCTCATAAAGCCAGATTTTTATTTTGCTGAGATTGCTCCCTAGCAAGACTCGCTCGTACACATATATGTAATTATATCACAAAGGAAAATTTTTATTATGATTAGTGATCGGCCTGGCTACACTCGTTCGTACACATTATATTTAAATTGTTTCATATATGCAAAATTTTATTTATGCTTAGTTGTCGCTCACTCACCAAACAAACACATTATTATAATGTATTACTTTTTCTGTATACTTTTGCGTTAGTAAACAACAAGAACAAAAAAAAATTAAAAATGAGAATAGAAAGAAATTAGAAAAAGAGAATGAGAGCAATATTCTTAAATAATGGAATGCATAGCTTGATATTGAGATTGTATATACCAATGTCTTTATATATAACAAGTCCCAATACTCAATATTTTTTACGAAATATTACGAATTTTTGGCTTCGTTGCTGGTTTTTTCTTTAAATGCCACTGATCGTGTCATATTTTTTATTATTTTTTTCTTTTTTTTTAAGTAAAAAAGAGTTTAATATTTTTAAAAATCTCAGGATATTATACACATTTTTTAAAAAGCTTCCCATTTAAATTCTATTGCACGAAAAAGAAAGAAAGGTAGGAGGAAAGAAAAAATGAAAAAAAATTTCAAATTCATATTTCAGTATGGTTTCAAATGTTAATGAGGAAGGATGTATGATTTTTTATGCACATTTTGTATTTCCCAATAAGGTAAGTTGAGTAGCGTCGGCTAACAAAAATGTTATTAAAAGTAATATAGGTTGACACATTTCAACAATTTGAATTATCTCATTTCGATTATTCCTACGTTACTTATAAAATTGTTTCAAATAATTTCAGTTAGTTTTTAAATTATTAAAAATAAATATGTATGTACCTACTTCCAAGTAGGTTTTTAAAACTATTTCAAACATGTTATATTGAGTGCTTCAAAAATTTTGCTGTTCTCTTTTTTCATATTTTATTAGCAGGTAAACAAGAGCAATCTATTTATAAAATGTCCTGCATGTGTATGTATGACCTGTCTTAATTCTAAACGGAAAGAATATTAAAGAACAAAAATTTTAAAATACCTGTTATTTTACAGTCGGAATTTTTGAGTCATTTGGTAAAATACCATTTATTTCAAAAATAAAAAAATATTCAAATCCGGTCATAAAAATATATGATTGTTTTTTCCAGACATTTTAAATATTTTTTTTTCTAAGGTAATTGATATAAATGATAGTAAGTTTTTAATATTTTTTCAAATAAAAATAGAGGTAAAAATTTGAAGTTTATATAAAATTTGTATTTAACAAATAATATTTGATTGTATTTTAGATATTATTTTCTAATTCCCTCTTCAAATTTTTTCTTTCATTAATTATATTTTCAACTTGACACCACAGTTACTCCCCATATCTTGAGTTAACTTACCCTATGAGAAAAAAAAGCTGTTCACTTAAAAATAATGAAATGCTTTCAATAACATATAAAACGTTGAAGGCGAAGATTGTGCTTGTTGTTTTTCCGCTTTTTTTTAAATTTTAAAATAATTATCAATGAAAATTTTAATATATTTTTTTGATTTTTCAAATATATTTTCTAAATTTTACCTGCTTTATAATAAGTGTGAATTTATTTTAATATTTCTTCTCAAAAAATAGCCACTTCGATTTAAAAAAACCCATATCAAATAAGGTCGTGCTTTCAAGTTTCTCTCTGAGCATTGGGACTTGTTAGATATAAAGACATTATATATACCAATATTTTCTTTTTGTTTATCAACAAAAAATTTTGAATGAATTTCAAAATTACATGATCGTTATGAACTTCTACTACTATGTTTTGCTTTTGTTTTTGAAAAAACTGTTATCAATCACAGAATTAAAAATTAATTGGTAATATCTACTACTTATATTGAACTGAAAAAATGTTGTTTAATAATCAAGCGAATGATAAGAATTTTTATGTTGAATTGATGTAGTGTAAGTCATCCAAAAAATAAGAGTAAAATGAAATGGCGCATAATTTGTTTCACACATTTATCTTCAAAATTAAAACAATTAAGCAGAACGACATTCTGAAATTTCAAAACCCCAAGCCTACGAATACCAGTAAATGCATTTATTTTAATAAAATCTAAAAAATATAATGCACAGTATAAAAGCTTATACCTACATATGTACGTGAAAAGCTTATTTTTTAAGTGACAAATTTTAGAACGAAACTTTGATTTTCCTTAAATTTTTGAATGCAAGTTGAAACTTTTTTTATACGCTGCTTCATTTCTCAGGCGATTTGTGAAATAAAAAGCGCACTTTTGTATTGTTGTCTTCACTTTACCCAGCATTTACACATACAAGTTACTTGCAAGCAAGTTTGTATAATATTAATTGTCAATTAGTTTTTCGAAATGTCAAATTACTTGCTATTATGACGTAGGCGTTTAGCAAGTTAATTTTTGAAAATGTCTTTGAGAAGAAAACAACTAGCAATATATATAATAGTTTATAAATTTTAGAAACCATAAGTTTGCTAAGTTTAATTTTTTCAAAACAAAATTTAAAAATTTTAAATTAAAAAAAAAAAAAAATCAAAACAACAAATTTTTTTTTGTGAATTTCTCAATATGTCAAATTACTTGCTCAAATTACTGGCAGCAAAATTTTCTTGCAAGTTGAACTGCAAGTAAACAAGCAAGTAGAAATATTTCAATGTGTTAGTAAAATTTTTGTATAGATTGCAACTTTCTTGCAAGTAACTTGTACGTGTAAATGCTGGGTTAATTTAAATGACCGCAATACATTAAGGATTAAAATCTACATGATATGGGCCTAGGTTCCCAAAAACTAAAATGAAATAAAAAAAAAAAGGTTTAATAAGGAAATAAGGAAAAAGGTTCAACAAGGAAAATAATTTGATAAAGAACAAAATGGAGAGTTCAACGGAAGGTTTCAAAATTATTAATTTGGATGAAAGGAATTTCAACATGTGGCGGTTCCACATAACGGTATTATTAAAGGCTGAAGGAATTTATTATGTAGCGAAGAAAAAAAATTTGACCAGAATTTGTCTACACAAAGAAAAATTAATAAACACAATAAAGATGACTTAAAAATTATTCAAAAAATTATAGTAACATCTGTAAATGAAAAAGTTTCAACATCTTTAACATCATGCTAGTCAGTCAGTCATCATGCAAAAATTTCAGAAAGTGGTTTTCACAATTCACAGCAGAAATTTTATACGTATACATATGAAAATTGAGAAACATAAAAAGAAGATAAAACTAAAAATAATTTAACGACACGGTTGTTGAACGAAGAAGAATGGTTAAAACTGAGCACACATGGTGAAGTGGAAGGTGCTTTAATGGTAAAGTACAAAAAATTTTCCAAAAGAAATTTTGGTGTGAAAGAATTTAAAAATGGCGAATGCTTCAAGTGTGGAAAGCAGGGCGTTGGAAAAATGAGTGCAGATTTCAGAATAGCAAATATTTCAAATATAAAAATAAAGATAATCAATTTTTGAATAACACCAAAAATCACGCACTTTTTGTAAATGGTAAATTCAATGATTAAATATGATATTGGGATAGTGGTGCAACTCACCATATATGTCCAAATAAAAGGTATTTTGATACAATTGAAGATTTAAAAGAACATAAGAACATCACAATTGGGAACGGTCAGATTATAAATGCAGCAGGATCTGGATCAATAAATGTAAACGTAATAGTAAAATTTGGAAATATGTGAGACAAAGGATGCTTTGTATGTACTACAACTAAAATATAATTTGTTATCATCATCAGCTGTTATCAGAAGAGGTCATAAAATAATAATAAAATTGGATGTACAATAATTAGCAAATTGGTTGAAAAATTGTGTGGAAATTTAATTTGATTAAACATGAAAAAGTATACAGAATATATTTACCAGAACAAAATGTTGTTGAAACATTTAGAAATGTTATATTCATAAAGGATAAAATTACGAAAATAACTATTGTACAAGGAAATTCAAATAAAAACGAGAATTTACCTGAAATGCTAAATTAAATTTTACCTAATATACAAAACGAAGATTAACCTGAAATACAAAACGAAGATTTACCAGAAATACGAACTAAAAGTCAACCTATATCACAGAATGAACGACAATTTAATGAAAGAAATCGTCGAAAAATAAAACACCCAGCTAAGTACAATGACTGTTATGTGTTTTTTTTTGTCTCTTGTAGAAGAACTACAGAAAATGCCCAAAGCAGCTATAACAACTAAATGGGTTTTTTCAACCCATTGTATTCAACCCAAAAAAATGATAGACGTAGGAAAGCAAGGCTGGTTGCAAGAGGTTTTTCACAAGAATATGGTTATACGTGTAACTACATGGAAACGTACATTCCTGTTTCACAAGTTAAAACAATTAGGATGATGTTTGGATTTGCAGTAGCATATAATTTAAATGTTGGACAATTGGATGTGAAAACATTTTTAAAGGATGATATAAAAGAAGAAATATTCATAGAACAACCTTAAGGATTTAACGTTAATAGAGGAAGATATTGTCTTTTAAAAAAGGTATATATGGACTCAAGCAAGCTGCTAAATACTGGAATGAAAAACTTACTAAAACTTTAATTAATTAGGAATTGCTAAAATCTGATTATAATCCATGTTTATTTTACAAACAAAATACGTTGTTAATTCTAATAATGTATGTTGATGATATTACTATAATTTTGAAAGAAGCAGAATCAAATTGGTGAACTGATGAATTATTTAAGAGAAAAATTTGAAAATAGTGTAGAATCATTTAATAACTTTATAGAAATGGAAACTAAAAGAAAAGAAGATGGTTTAATTTTTATGAAACAAAGAAAATATATTGAAAAATTATTGATGAAGTTAATATGGGAGATCGTAAAACCGTTTCCACACCTGGTACAGAGAATAAAACTTTGATAGAAAAACTTTGATAGAAAAGCAGAAGCTGAGTATGTAGCGGCATCAGAAGGAGTGAAGGAGTTAATAACTGCTATTAATATTAGTAAGGAACTTATGATCATTAATAACACTGCAAACCTATTTGTGAATAATCAAAGTGTCATAAATATAATTGAAGATGAAAGTACACATAAAAGGACAAAACACATCGATATTCGTTTTCATTTCATTAAAGAGCATTGTGGGAAACATTTGAATTATCATACATCGACTCAAAAGAGCAACTGGCCGATTTACTAACTAAAAATATTAACTTAATTTTTGTTTAATTTGTTATTATTTTATTTTAATTTCTCGAGTATTTTCTCTTGAGTATTTTTTTTTTATTATCACAGTTATTCTTCTGTTGCCCTCTCGGTCGTTCTTTCCTTAATTTTCACTCATTGTTCCTACTCTAATTTTTGTATACTCTATATTTCATTAACCCTTTCCTGGTTTATTGGCGGTTTTTATTTTTTTGGTCTGCTGGCCGTATTTTCTTTTTTCTTTCTTTCTGATCAATAATTTATTCATTAGATAATAATCAATAATTTGTAGTATTCTTATATTATTTTTTGGTCTTATTTACATTTTTTGTGCAATAATTTATTGTTCTTTTTTTTTTGGTGGATAAATAATTTGATCTTGTTCTTTTTTTTTGACATCACGTAACCATACATCTGAATTTTGTGACATAGCTTTTTATTCGAAGTGTTTTAACATTGGGGACAGTAATGCTGATTTTATTCGTGAGACTGCAGGTGTTTGTTGGTTTGTTGGAGCTTTTTATTCGAAGTGTCTTAACATTGGGGGCAGTAATGCTGATTTTATTCGTGAGACTGCAGATGTTTGTTGGTTTTGCTGTGATTATAGGAAGCTTCCATTGGGGCCCCTGTCCTTGCAGTTGCCGAAGTTGGGTTCTGTTTTTAAAAAGGTGTCTAGGGATTTGGATAATTTTTGCGGGGCCTTTTCGACGGAACTTGGTGGGATTATGATGTTTTCTCCAGTTACTGATTCGCCGGATTCTCCAGTTCTTGATGGGGATGTGGCTGATTTCACTTCGCTGGGCGAATGTTTAAAGCCTGTTATGTTTCTCCCAGTATCTGGGGCGCTTGGGACTGGTGCTTCGTCGCTTTCGACTGGGATTGATTTGGTGTCCTTGCATTCGCCGGCTTCTCTTGGTTATAGTTCGGATTTTGGTCGGCGGTGCGGTCTGACTCAAAAAATTAATTGGTGATTCGTTGCCGGGCGGGAAGATTGTAGTGTCTATTTTTTATCAGAATATGAGGGACGTTCGTACTTAGACTGGGGATGCATTTCGCAATCTGTTCCGCATGATATCGTGGCCCTTGCGGAGACGTGGCTTAATTGTGGGTTTTTTTTAGCAAGGAGCTTTTTTCGTCTAATTTTCAGGTGTTTCGGGCAGAAAGTGTAGGTTTGAGGGGTGGTGGGGTTCTCTTGGCCGTGAGGTTGACGTTTTTGTCTGGGCTTGTGTCTCTTTTATCTTGTGATGTGTTTGAATTTGTGTGTGTGAAGATTGGTGTGGATTGCTCGTTTTTGTATATTCTTGTTTGTTATTGTACTCCTAGTTTGAATGCTGGTCGTAAGGCTGTGACTTACAGGGAATTGTCTACCCAGGTTGCGCCTGTTTTTGATTGTATAAATTCTTTTGATAGTTTTGTGTTGGTGGGTGGTTTTAATTTGCCTGGTCTTGAGTGGGTCTCCTCTGATGGCGATCTCATGTGGCTTCTAATGCCCCGTTGGGCTTTGAATCAGAGTTTCTCGACAATTTTGGTTCGTGTGACTTGTGGCAAATTAGTGGTGTTCGTAATAGGTTTGGTAGGCAGCTGGATATCGTCTTTTGTTCTGATCCTGGTAGTTTTCCTGTGTCTTCTTGTGACCAGTTTATTTGTCGTCCGGATGATGACCATCAGCCTGTCTTTATTATATTTTCTCTCGGAATGTTAGGTTCTGCTGTTGCGTTCGGGGGGGGGGGGGGGGGGGGGGAGGGGGGTATGGTTTCAGCTTTAATTTTCGTAGGGCTGATTTCGAGTTATTGGATGATTTGTTGTGTTCGGTTGAGCTTGAATCTATTATCTTGGCTGGTGCGAATGTTGACGATTGTCTGCATAGGTTCTGGCTTCTGTGCCAGTGGTTAGAGATAGGTTACATACTTATGTCTTCTCCTCCTTGGTGCACCCCTGAGTTGTAGCATCTTATAAAAGTTAGGAATTCTGCTTGGCGGTCTTATGTGGTTTCGAGGTCTTCTACTTATTATGCCAGGTTTTGCTCGGCCTATAATGACCTTAGGTCTCTTTGTGGTGATTTGTATGGTGCATATCTTAGGAGTCGTATATTGCTCCGGTTAATAGGAAGGGTTTACGTTCTTCGGTTAGTAATTATTGGCTTATTGCTAAGATTTCAGCTATTCCGAAGCTTTTCGAAAATATTTTGGTTGATTACTTCTACTCTTTTTGTAATCCTTATATTCACCCCAGCCAGCATGGTTTTCAGAGAGGCAGGTCTGTTGTTAGCAATTTGGTTGGGTTTGTCTCGGATACTATTAATATTATGGAGGGGGTGGTCAGGTCGATGTTATTTTTACGGATGTTAGTAAGGCCTTCGATACTATTCCGCAGGTTATACTGAGAAAGTTGGCTGGCGTGTGTTTTTCTCTTCGTAGCTTATGGTAAATTCTTAAACGTCAAATTTTACAAAATCTGAGTTGTCTGAGTTTACGGATACTCTACTACGTTTTTACTCTCAGTCAAAGTTTAAATTCTTAAACGTTTAAAAAAAGTCAATTAAGCGTCAAAATTGTAGATTTTTTTTTTTACATGCAGACAGTCTGACGTAATTCAGTAAATAAATTTCATGTGTTGAGCGACTATCATTACGTTAAAAATAATATAAAAAATATTTTTATTGTTAATTTTTAATATGTAAGTATAAAATTATTTTAAATCTAAAAAAAAAATTTTTTTTGTTTTGACGTTTACGGATGATCAAAATTCAAAGTCAATTACGGGTAAAAAGTTTACTAGATTTCTGTCCGTAAAAGTTTTAGTTTCAGACAGTTTGCAGACTAAAATCAAAATTTTGACGTTAAAGAATTTGCGGTTAATGTGGATCTACATTGCAGATTTTTTGTCTCGCAGATTTTATTAGGTTTCTTTTCGTTCTGCTCTGTCTGGTATCTACTGTGCCGGGTCGGGTGTTCCGCAGGGTAGTCTTTTGGGTTCCATACTTCTGTTGTGAATTCCGCGCTTTATAGTTTTGCAGGTGACTCCAAGATTGTGAGGACGGTTCGGTCAGCGGTTGATTGTCTAGAATTATAGAGGGATTTGGATGTTTTTTGGGACTGGTGTCGGGTAAATGGCTTGGAACTTAACATTGGAAAGTTTCAGGTCATGAACTTTTTGCGGAGGAGGGAGTCTTCTATTGCCCGGCATGACTATTGCCTTGGTGGGGTGGTATTGGAGAGGGTGAGCATTTTTTATGATCTTGGGGTTATGTTCGATCGCAAGCTGGATTTTGGTGCTTATTTGAATATGATCGTCAGTAGGGCTAATTGAAGCTAGGTTTCGTAATGAGGTGGGCTAGAATTTATGGATCCGTATGTTGCATAGTTGCGACTAGATGATGTTTTTTTTTGCGCATGTTGGCGATATGCTTAATGCTTGATCTAAGCAATGGATGTCTGATATAAAAAAAAAAATGTAACCACAGATATGTTTGAATACGTAATTACTAATACAACGTGTAATTGTTTAAGTAATAAGTAATTGCTTTATAATCTACACATTGCTTTATATTGTAATCCACATGATTACCAAGTATTGTTTACATTGAGATGCTACATGCAATCTACTATTTGAAACACACACTCACAAGAAATATATATAAATAGGTATTGTGTTATTACACTTATATACTGAATTACTAATACAACGTTTAGTTGTTTAATTAATAAGTAATGTACCTGTTACATAATAATGTTCAACTCTTTTAGCTAATAGAATTTTTTGTATTCAATTATAAGTTTTTGATTATATTAGTGTGAAATTTCATAACTAAAAAACTACAAATTCAGTATGAGGGAAAAACGGACGAAACGTGGTGTGAAAATTCAAGTTAAAAAAAAAAACAAGTAGAATACATACAACATGCAGGAAGTGTTCCCACTCAGTAAAAACTAAAATGTATTCAACTTCAAAAAAAAAATGCTCCCAAAATGTATCGAACCTCTTAAAGTAGAATCAGAAACTATTTTAGAGACCTAGGAATTCATACAAAAACACGTGAACATTTTATTTTTCAATTTTTTAGCTTTTTAAATTCTATTTTTCAGTTTTTTTGGATGGCAAATTTTTACTTTTCAGTTTTTAAGAAAAATATACTGAAAATTACAAAATATGTGAGGTAGAAAATATTGCAAAATATTCAAGTAGGTACAAAAATCAAATATTAAAATTACAATTTCTGACGTGAACCAATATTCTTTTTAAAAAAACTGGTAAATAGAAATTTTCCTTCAAAAACCTTAATAAAAAGCATTTCTTTGTGTGCGTATATGAGAAACACAAACATACTTATAAATATATTATTCAAAAATTTTCTAAAAATTTAAAAATTTTAAAAACTTTAAATTATTTAGTTAATATGATTTGATTTTCAGCATTTTTTTTTTTCAAAAGAACACTATGTTTTTTCCCTATTATTAAAAGTATTGACTGCGTTAATATGTACACATTTTGTCATAATATTTGAACAAATGAAATGGAAATAAATGGAAGACAAAATGATCAACATCATTAGGATCAAGTTTATCAACATCATTTTTAAAATTATTTAATTATTTTTTTAAAATCCTCAAAATATTAAATTTCATTTTTTTTTACTTTTTTTCTACGTTTTGTTATTGTTTTAATGTTTATTTTGTGCTCAAAAGAAGGAAAGCCCCTTTTTAATTTTTAGTTTCTGAAAAATTGGGCTTCGGTATACATACATAGTTATTTCTGGTAGAATTTTATACTAAGTCTGCTTAGTTATTTCTGGTAGAATTTTTATACTAAGTCGTCTTGTACAATAATTATACAAAGTAATCTTGTACAGATTAACCAAAAATTAATATTAATTTGCTATATTCAACAATGTGAGCTTTGTTATAGTAATTTCTTTAAGAAATCTTTAACTTTGAATGCAAAAGTTAAGGTCGGAAAATAGACATGTATATGTTTTGTAGCTGTTAAACTATGCGGTAAAGACGATTCACCATGCAAACTGACAAATTAAAAAAAAAACCAAAAAAAATAGAGTTGACAAGGTCAATGATATCCGTGCCGAATTTGTTATCCTATGTGCGAATAAATATGCCATAACTGACTATGGAACAGACTATGATTTTAAGTTGTACAATGTGTTTTTCAAAATACTGTGTGTGCCAAACTACTATTGAAGTTGTATGGCAGCTACCAGAAGGAACCAAGTAGTTTCAACGATTTTTATCAAACACATTGTCCTACTAATACATTCGCTTGTTTGAAATTTCAATACCATAGCTTTTATAGTTCCTGAGATATAGCCAAATAACTTTTGAAGTTGTATGGCAGATACCAATAGGAGCCAAGCAATTTCAACAACCTTTATCAAACACATTGGCCCTGCTAATATATTCGCTTGTGTGAAATTTCAATACCATAGCTTTTATAGTTTCCGAGATAAAGCCAAATAACTTTTGAAGTTGTATGACAGCTACCAGAACCAGTACCCCATTCATGTCAAATTTAAATAGGGTTCTGGCACTTACTGCAACAAATCATTTGTAAAACTGTGGTGAACTTAGCTCAATTAGTTTTTGAGTTATCGCTGGGACGGACGGCTAAATCAACTCAGAATTCGACGCTGATCTTAAACATACACCTGAGTCTATATCTCAGAGCATTATCCCTTAGCGTTGCAAACGGTTTATTTACGTACTTTTGTTTTATAATAATACAAATTATAATTTAAATAAACTGTATTTGTGAGATGTCAAGTATTGTAAAATATTTTTGAATGAAATGTAATTCAGGTATTAGTTTTAATTTTATCCACATTCAAGAAAATATCGAAAATTTTGTTGTGGTTAAGCCTTTACATAGCAAAAATGTCAATTATCAGTATTTCTATCAGCCGTGGGTTACCCAGCATTTACACATACAAGTTACTTGCATGCAAGTTTGTATAATATTAATTGTCAATTAGTTTTTCGAAATGTCAAATTACTTGCTATTATGACGTAGGCGTTTAGCAAGTTAATTTTTGAAAATGTCTTTGAGAAGAAAACAACTAGCAATATATATAATTGTTTATAAATTTTAGAAACCATAAGTTTGCTAAGTTTAATTTTTTCAAAATAAAATTCAAAAATTTTAAATTAAAAAAAAAAAAAAATCAAAACAACAAATTTTTTTTTGTGAATTTCTCAATATGTCAAATTACTTGCTCAAATTACTGGCAGCAAAATTTTCTTGCAAGTTGAACTGCAAGTAAACAAGCAAGTAGAAATATTTCAATGTGTTAGTAAAATTTTTGTATAGATTGCAACTTTCTTGCAAGTAACTTGTACGTGTAAATGCTGGGTTAAACTGGTTATGGGCAATATCGTTCATTTCAGTAATTCGTTCTGAACGAACTACTTTTTTTCAATGACCGATTATAAAATCTCGTTCAATCGTTCATTTCGTTCACTTCCCTTCTGTAAATATAATTGCATGTTTCTTGGTATTTATGGTTAATTTTAAAGAAAGGAATATATAATGAGTTTTGTAAATTAATAAGTTTTGAACCACAAAATGTCTCTACTTATATAAACCAAAACATTTAAAACGTAGAGAACAGTTTAAAACTTTTTTATGAAAACTTGTACTTAAAAAACTGATATTATAAGTAATTTTTTAAATTTGAAAACTAAAAATTTTCAACCATTTGAGTTTAAATTTTTTATTCCTTATAAGAAATATTAAGAATAAAAATAATTATAATTATCTTTATTTTTAATCCTTGAAAAAAAAACTGAAATCCTATTCTAAACTATTGTTTAATTTACTTTTATTTTAATCCCCAATGCCTTAGAATGTTAACTTATAATGATTTAGATTTTCCTCTTATTTAAAATGTTTATGTAAAAAATAGATCATAATTATTATACTTTTTTAAATATTTTATGGAAAAATGTAAGACATATGGCAGCCCAGTTCAAGGCTTCCATTTTTTTATTTAATACAGGTAGCTTTCAATTTGGGTTAACTAGTCCAATCTTTCAATATTCTTATTTATAAAGATTTTTAATTTGGTCACTTTTATTTAAATTGAATTTTTATTAGGCAATAAACACGTGTGACGTAAATTCGTGCATTTTATTTGGATTTAATTTATATTTGATCAGTTCTTGTTCGTCTTTATTTGTATTGCAGTACGCTATATTTATTTAGTACATTGTTCAATTTTATTTGTATTGGATTTCATTTACACTTCATGTCTCGTTTTATACAGTACTTTTATTTGTATTGTATAATCGTATATCGTTCAATTTCACTTGTGTTGTATTTATATTATAGCAACCGATTCGGTCACTTTTGTGTGTGTAGAATTTAATTTATTTTATCTCTTATTTCCTTTTATCAATATTGCATAATGACAGTACATCGTTCGTTTTTATTTGTTTAGATTTAGTATATCGTTCAATTTTATTTGTATTGTGTAATAATAATATAGAAATAAATAAGGAATAATATAAAACGTATATCAATTACCAACTAAAAAAGAGAATTGGATTTCTTAGTGAACGATGAACGATTCATTTTTGAAGAAATGAACTAATCCGCTAAGTTAAGTGAATTGATTCGTTCTTTAAGTTTAGTTCGTTCGCGAATGACACATATCTAGGTTAAACCATTAGTTTGGAAAGTAAGAAATTTTGTAAACTTGAGCTTACAGTTGTTCAGTAATGCTTTAGAATTGCAGTTAGTCTAAAGAATATAAGTTTCTGCGAATAATGAAATTAATATCATAAAGACAGCTTCAAGAGGCCTAATTTTGAAAAAGACGATTAAAATATTAAATACAGACCTAAAAATTCCGGTTTGTGAGAAAATATTTTTATTTCGTTAAAAAAATGCCAGCAATTTCCACTAAGGTAAGTGAACTAAAAGTTAAAGAAAATACATAATGCATATATACATGTGCAGTTGTTCGTTAACCCTGGGAGAACACTTTTAACCTTTTGCCAATTTATCTGATATATGCTTTTAGGGGCCAAAAATTTGCTGCCATAATTCTGGCAATCAAGAAAAATTTATAAGTTACTCGAGCGACAAAGAATCTTTTGAGGAAGTTCCACTCCACACGGCTTGTTTGACCTATTTAGGATTTTACATATTAATGATTTTAGGTTTCATAAACAAATTACTTTTTGCACCTAAAGTAGCTAAAGAAAAATGTCGGGATGTAAGTATATTTAAAAGTAAAAAAAAAAATTTATGCATGTGTATATACATATATATATTATATATATGTACATATATTATTATATAAATATATATATGTATATATATATATATATATATATATATATATATATATATATATATATGTATATTTATATATATATATATATATATATATATATATATATATATATATATATATGTATATTTATATATATATATATGTATATATATTTATAAGTATGATGTGTTAAATGCGTATATGATTTTATGATAATGTATTTGGTGTTAGGGTTACGTTCCCTTATATGATCCTTTTGAACTATTTTACTCACGATATGTGTACAGGCGTGTTAGAGATTGCTGGAATCGTCCAATTTGTAGCGTACCTGGTGCTGAAGTTGTTTTAAAGGACAGAATTACTAATGATTATGGGTGGTCTTTTGAATTTACAGGTACACAAACTAAGTGCCTTAATTTGGGATCCTATAATTATTTAGGATTCGCTTCATCTGAAGGTAGAGGTGCTGAAGAGTCTGCAAGACAAATCGAAAAATGGGGTCTGGCTTTATGTAGTCCACGGTGCGAGAATGGTACTGTGCCTCTTCATCAACATTTAGAAGAATTAACTGCGAAGTTCCTGGGAGTGGAAGATGCAATCACGTTCGGTATGGGATTTGCAACTAATGCCTTAAACCTCCCGTCATTGATATCTCATGGGTGTCTTGTTTTAAGTGACGAAAAAAATCATGCATCTATTATACTAGGATTACGTCTTAGTGGAGCTACCACAAAAGTATTTAAACATAATAATATGTCAGATTTAGAAGAAAAATTACGTGATGCAGTATTATCCGGGCAAGGCAGTGGTAAACCATATAAAAAAATTTTCGTCATTGTCGAAGGTGTTTTCAGTATGGAGGGCACCATTATCCGTTTGCCGGAACTAATATTTTTAAAAAATAAATACAAAGCCTATTTGTATTTAGATGAAGCCCACAGTGTTGGTGCTATGGGGTCGAATGGGAGAGGTGTTGTGGACTATTATAATGTTAATCCGAAGGATATTGATATTTTGATGGGAACCTTTACTAAAAGTTTTGGAAGTGCTGGAGGTTATATTGCCGGATCCAAAGTATTTTTTATAATTATAAAAAAACATAAAATTTTGAATTTATATATGTATTTGTTTTTTTTTTTTTAGAAATTGATTAATTTTCTTAGAGTTCATAGTCATGCTCATGGCTATGCAACTTCAATGTCTCCACCAATTGCACAACAAATTATATCTTCCATGACAATTATCATGGGTTTAGATAAAACTAATGAAGGAAGCCAACGTATTAAGCAACTTGCACGTAACACACGATATTTTAGAAGAAGATTGGCTCAAATGGGAGTTATTACTTATGGTCATGAAGATTCACCAGTTGTTCCATTGTTAGTGTATCTTTTCTCAAAAATTGGGTAAATAAATTTTTTAAATATTAGCATGTATTGCAATTTCCAAAACGTCATATGCAAACAAAATCGTTGATCAGTGTTAAGCTCTCATACCTGCTACAAACGATTGTCAATTTATGTTTTTTTTTGTATTGCTTGATGTGGTACTGCAATCTGTAAGAGCCGATTTCAACAATTAGTAACTGCATACGAGTCTCAGTTGCAAATAAAATTGTTTGTCTGACTGGTGACGTTAAAAATCCCTCATTA
This sequence comes from Condylostylus longicornis, assembly GCF_029603195.1. Lineage (NCBI taxonomy): Eukaryota > Metazoa > Arthropoda > Insecta > Diptera > Dolichopodidae > Condylostylus > Condylostylus longicornis. Next base: position 205,991 of record NW_026578175.1, read on the forward strand.
TAACTATTTTAGTTTTCAATGTCATATCGAGTCAAATCCTAAGGTATGAACCAATTTTAAGTTGTCAGATATTTTATTAAACTTTATTTGCAACTTATATCGGGACATCCAAAATGCAGTGAAGAAAGGTTTATTATATTTAGTTTAACCGCAGTATTAATGCCATAGTAAAACTTTAAAAACGAGTGCGTCGTAGTCTCGATTCAAATGCAATTCTAACTTAGGTTTTATTTGCCTGTTCCAAGATCTGTCGTAATGCTTTTTTTCGGGATAATACAAAAAAGGTATTTCAAAATTCGAAAATTTTTCAAATTAAGCGTCAAAAGTTACAAATAAATTATGCCTTCGAAATTTCGTAACTTTCGTATTCCTTTTTGAACGAATGTTAACACATTATCTCTCGGCGATATTTCTAAAAAATTTTCCTCTGGTACCGGGGCAAATTAAAAAAAAAAAATATTTCATTTGAAATGCTTTTTAGATTCAGAAACTTGAACAAAATAACTTCGAATTATTAAAATTGTAACCAATTAGAAATTATGTAATATATAATTCAATAGTTTTTAAAATGATAATATATTTTAATAATTTTGGTACATGGATAATTAAACGTTTTAGTATTTTTTATTGATATGATATTTTTGAAAGCATTCTCCAACATGTAATGCTACTTTACAAGATTTACACATATAAGCACTTGGTTTTCTTATTTTATGCGCAGAACAGACGCGACAATTCCTTCTAACAAATTTTTTGGCCTTATCGCTGAAAATTATTTTATAAAGGCGTTTTATCTTATTTTATAAAGATGTTTGAGTTCAAATTCAACAAAATGCACATATATGTGTACACGGGATTTTCTTGAAGTTCAATTTAAAGCACAAATGTGTGCACACGGGACGTGTTAATAGGGAAATTCTACCAAAAATCACATTGTTCGTAAATAATTCTTAGCTAGTTTTAGTCTTATTATCAGTAGCCATTCTCAGTTAAGTTTTAAAATAAATAATAGAAAATAAGGAAGTCAAAAAATTATTAAAATGTAAGTGTAGTTACTGTAATTTATAATAAAATGTGTGTAATTCAGTATAAAACTAATATTCAAAAGAAAACTATTACTAATTCAATAGTAACTACTGAATCCAACTAACTTCAAGCCATTTAAAATATATTGAAAAGCTGATCTGTTTTATCAAAAGTTTTTTTTAAACCTGAAAAGTAATTTTTTTGCATAATGTATTATTTTTTTACGAAATAAAAATTTTACGATATATTTATAATCATGTACATATATTCAGAACAAAAAATATCATCCATGTCGAAAGGATGAAAAGCATCGCCCAAAATATTTCTCCCCATATTTAGAGATCTAGATTTCTTCTTACATAAAATCCCTGTAACTGGAAAATTTTCGAGTTTTAGTACCTAGTCCTGAACAAAAGTTTTACCCATTTTCGACCCTTAAACCAATGGTATATCTTGTTGTACACCAATAACACCCTATATACATTATTTAAAAAAAAATTGTATAAACTAGAATAGGAAGGTAAAAGATTATACTAAAAGATCACATAAAATATTTAAACTAAATATTTATTGAGATTCCTCATTGTGAATTTCACCCGTAGAATTCTGCGAATTTCAAACTAAGTTACGCATGTAAACTTTTTGAGTAAAACTCGTAGAGATTTGAATTCGTATGAATGTGCAATGGCAACATTATTTTTCGACGTGCCAAAATTTTATTTTATTAAAGCTGTTTTTTTTCTACTAGGTAAAAAATCTCGGATGGCGAAGAAGGACGATCCTAAGTGGGGGGCGTGACTCCTAAAAAATTCAGCTAAAATCTGAACGGATAAGTCTATTACCTCTGCGCTAACTTGGTTGTTCCGTACAGGAATTATATACCTTCCATAAGAAAATTCGTATTTTGTTTTAAATCGAAAGGTCTTGTTCGTTTAAGTCTTTCTGTCATAACTAGCTGTCCATAAGAAAATTCGTATATTGTTTTAAATCGAAAGGTCTTGTTCGTTTAAGTCTTTCTGTCATAACTAGCAGCCGTCTAGTAGTCCAGCTGCTTCTATATTTACATGCTGTTCTAGAAGAGCCCTATGCTTTCTAGTACAATTCCTAATTTCATCTACAACCAAAGAAATTTCTAAGGCGTTGTGGATTTCACTGCTCATACCATGTTCACGTATATACCATGGCGCATTTATCATACCCTGTAAAACTTTATTCTAGAATGTTTGAATTTTGTTAATGTAAGTCTTTTTGGCACAACCCCACAGTTGGATGCCACATAGCCGTATTGATTTAATAACTTGGATATAAATCAATACTTTATTATCAGTTGCCAAATTGGAGTTACAACCTAGGAGCCAATAAATTTTTCGCTATATTTATTTTCTAGTTCTGTGTGTTTGTTCTTTATATGCTCTTTCCACCTTAGCTTGACATCCAAAATCATTCCTAGGTATTTGCAGAGTTATGGATGGCTGCGTTCGTTCCATTTTAGGTTAATTTGGGATGGATTAACTATTTTTCGATTGGTGAAATTTATGTGAACCGATTTTGCTTCATTCAACTTAATCTTTATTACACTGGCTTATTTTGTAACTTGCCTCCTGTAATTTATTTGTCGAATCATCAATGTTCGATCCTACTGCCAATATGGCAATATCGTCAGCAAAAGTGGCTACCGTAGCATTTTATATTTGTTGTAGATCACCCGTGTAAAGCAAGTACAACGTTGGGCCCAATATACTGCCTTGAGGCACATTTGCTCTTATTTCTCTTAGCGTGGAGTATTCAGCATCTTGTTCAATTCTAAATAGTCTATCAGCTAAGTAAGATTCCAAAATTGCTACAAATGGTGATGGTGCCATTTTTCCTTACTTAAATATAAGACTTTTGTACGCTATCTTGTCGAATGTCTGTGCTACGTCTAGAAATATAGAATAGCAGATTTCTTTACTTTCTAAGCTTTTTTCTATAATATTCCTTATTCTATGGACCACTATTGTAGTATGCTTTCTTCTCAATTCAAACTGATGGTTTGGTGTGAGGCCCCTGTTTCCTTTTATTTGCTTCAATCTCCTTAAAAATTTCAAAAAGCTTAAACATCATTGATAACAGTGAAATGGGGCTGTAAGACGTTGTTTTCCTTAAGAATTCCCCGGGTTTAGGCATCATAATTACTTCTGCGACTTTCCAAACACCAGGACATACTCAAAATCCATAGCTGTATTCATGATTTTCAGCAAATGTTACAGTGCTTCGTCAGATCAAATCCTAGCGATTTTTTTTACTTCAGAAAATGCTCGAAGGGTATACTAAATTTGCCTTACCGTTTGTTACGCTATGAAATAATGGTCTTAGATATAGATTCAAGTGTATGTTTTCGATCAGCGTCAAATTCTGAGTTGATTTAGTCCGTCCGTCCTTCCCAACGATAACTCAAAAACTAATTGAGCTAAGTTCACCAAATTTTCACAAATGATTTATTGTAGTAAGTGCCAGAACCCTATTTAAATTGGACATGATTGGGGTACCGATTCACGTAGTTGCAATACAAGTTCAAAATTTATTTGGTTATATCTCAGAAACTATAAAAGCTATGGTATTGAAATTTCACACAAGCGAATATATTAGTAGGGTCAATGTGTTTGATAAAAGTCGTTGAAATTGCTTCTTCTGGCACCTGCCATACAACTTCAAAACTTATTTGACTATATTTCAGAAACTATTAAAGCTATGGTGTTCAAATTTCACACAAGGAAATATTTTAATAGGACCAATGTGTTTGATAAAAGTCGTTGAAATTGCTTGGCTCCTTCTGGTAGCTGTCGTTTAACTTCAAAAGTTATTTGGCTATATCTCAGAAACTATAAAAGCTGTGGTATTGAAATTTCACACAAGTAAATATATTAATAGGGCCAATGTGCTTGACAAATTCCTTAAAATTTCTTGGCTCTTTCTGGTAGCTGCCATACAACTTCAATAGTAGTTTGGCACACACAGTATTTTGAAAAACTCATTGTACTGAAATTTTGCACAAAATAATATGGCAGTTATGGCATCTTTATTCGCACATAGGATAACAATTTCGAACGGGTATTACAGAGTTGACAACGTCAACTCTATTTTTTCTCGTTGCGTTTTAAAATTTCACTGGTAGAATTTTGACGTTTATTTTTATTACGAGCATGATTTAATATCTAATTCGTAATTCATTTCTACTTCGGAAATCGTAATTTCTCCGAATTTCAGTGCTACGAGTCAGATTTACAATAAGCGTGATAATAAGGTAATAAAGTTAGTTGCAATGTTGTTTATTATGTTACAGACTATTCAAACCAAATCATATTAGATGAAATAAAAAAGAAAAAGTACAAAATGCTCACTTATGTGAATTGTTCAGAAAAAACTTCGACAAGCATTTTTTCTCCTCGTCAATATAAAATGACAATTTTTTTTAATTTAATAATATTTATCACTTATGTATATTCTTTTGCATTACACTTATTTAGAAAATAAAAAAATTTTATTGACTGTAACGCGCGATCAATATTTTTCTTTTCATTTTATATTGTTACGGCTACACTTTTTCAACTTAAAAAAGCAAGCAAAACAAATAAATTTTTCATTATAGAAAATTTTTTGCTTATTACACTTGCCAGCGAATATTATATTTTTATTTAAACAACAATTATTATATTTTGAAAAACGATTTTTTTTAAACAAAAATTTTATGAAAATTATCAAGTATTAAATTTTCCCTAGACCACAATCAACAAAATGTTGATAAATTTGTAAGATTTGTTTAGAAAAAAAATTTTTTCAAAATTCAAATTTTTATTAGAATATAGTATGAAAGTGGTAAAGAATACACACGGTATAAGGTGACAAATAATTTCAGCAATGATTCTTAGATCAATTTCCAGTACAAAATTTAATGGGGAGAGCAAAATTTAATGGTGTGCAGATAAACTCGTTTTGAGGTATACCTTGTTGAAAAAAAGAGGTACATAAAAAAAATACATTACCAAACCAAAAAAACAACAAAAGTTCTCGAAAAATTTCGAGTTTAACAAAAAATAAAAAATTCTGACTTTGATGAGCTGTATCTCGAAAACTATGGCTCATCTACGTTTTTTTCAATAGCTCGAAAACGAGAACATCTTAGCCTCTCTATCTCCCCCTCTCCTCCCAATTTTTTGCTGGGAATTTAATTGAAAATGTAGCCTTTATACAAATGCGAAAGCCATTTTGCATTATCAAAAACTCCCAATTATCGAGCATATTACAAATCAAAAAATATTCAGTTTTTGCAAACTAGTAACTGTGTACTTTATATAAATTTTTAATAACGCATAACATATGTGTGTACATAGCTCAAGTACAATGTATTTCCATATTAACGCAATATTATGTCAGGGATAATTAGAAGTCACTAGTTTATTTTTTTCTTTTTAGAGCTGTTGTTCGCACATTAACTACTCGTCATATTGCTGTTGTTGGAGTAGGATTTCCAGCCACTCCCATTATGGAAGGACGAATAAGATTTTGCTTGTCCGCTGCTCATACCAAAGAACAACTTGATTATGCTTTAAATGTTATAGATGAAATTGGAGACCATTTGGGTTTGAAATATTCAAGAAAAAAGAGGAATCCAGATTTTATTATTTATTAAATACATATTATATATATGAACATACGTACATATGTGCATACATATTTTTGGTATTTTTAATAAATTACTTACAAAAGTAAATCTGATACAGTTGCGGAATAAAAATATTACAAATACACGACATACATACATACATACCATACACTTTTTTATCACCTGATCTTTTAAAATTTTTCTTGACATAAAAAATACATCAAGGCCTGTTTTTTTTATATGCACAAACTTCGCGAAGTTTAGTGCAGTTTGTTATGCCAAAAAAATGTGCAGATGATGAGGATTCTAATATATAGAAATATGTATATACGTGCTTAATTTTTGCTTTGTCTCATGTGGTGTAACAGTAACGATGTTTTATTTTATATTTTAATTTTCACAGCTAATGTGAAACAAAGGCAAGAATACAAAAATAAATAAATCTTGAAAACAGAATTTTAACTGGGTAATCGAATTCAAAAATGATTGAATATAAAAAAATTCACGTCAAAATTTCATTTTGTTGTGTCTGCATTTCACGAACTTATAACTATGGCTGACAAAAAACAAAGATCTGACTGGATTAAAAGAGAGAATGTCATATCGCAGCTGGTGAAGTTATATGTACATATGCATTCTTATGAGAGCTGTAACGGGCCCTTTTTAACATCATAAAACTGACACAAGACTAACTTTTTTCAAATTTTTAGTGAGAAAAAGTTAATCCCCTCTATTATGAACATCGGTATCGGCCGATATATTATCGGCAGTTCTAATCGGTTTTAAGTTTCTTCTGTATTATGAACCGATACCGATAAAAATATTTCAACCGATTAAAAGAAGCTTTTTCATACAAATTTTTGTTTTTGTAAATTGGAGAAAAAGTTTTTTTTTTTTCTAATGACATTTGTTTTCTTTCAAAAGTTATTTTCAAAAAATTTTTAAAACTATTTTGAATTTGGTTTTGATGTGCTAAAAAGTTGTTGTAAGCAAATTATTTTCTGTTAAATTTGTAAAATAAAAATATACATATATCGGGAAAATGTCGCGTGCATTATATTTTGAAAGTGAAGAAACGGTAGTAAGTGAAGAAACGCAAGCTATTCAAAGACGACATATAAGAGATTCAACTAATCCATTGGATTTAGACAACAAAATGTATGTTTATGTACCTATTTTATTTTATTATTTACATATATAATATGTACACATTTTTTAGGTTTATCCAGAATTTCAGATTATCATTCCTTGCCAGGTTTAAGTCCTCTTCCATTTTTTCTACTAACCGCGCAATTTGTTTTTTGTTGCTTACGATTTTACTCCTAAATAAAATATATGAATAACATTTTGAAAGAAAATAATTTAGAAAAAATGCTTACATTTTAAAAAAAGCAATCAATTACACCAGTTTCCTTGATAAAATGAAGATTTTACAAAAAAAAAAAAATCTGTCGTTTAAAAATTTGTACCCGCTTTTAAATCGGGGAAAACCCGACAATTTATCGTTTTCATAATACCAGCTAATACGTTTTCTATACAGTGAAAAAAAGCTTTCCCGACTCCGATAAAATTTACCGATAAACAATGTTGGTAATACAAACACAAAATTTTGCCGATAAATTATCGTTTATCGGCCGATACCGATATACATAATAGAGGGGAATATTAAATTTTTTTTTATTTTGTTAGTGGTAACGTTTCTGTTGTTTTGTGTTAACATTAAAATATTGTTTTTATAAAAACCCTCTAGACTCTATAAATTTTTTTTAAGATTTCAATAAATTAATGCTATACATACTAATATCTTTATATCTCACAAGTTCCAATGGTAAGAGAGACACTTGAAAGAACAACCTTATTTTACATGGGTTTTTTTAATTCGAAATAGCTATTTTTGGAAAAGAAAAAACAAAATAAATTCATATTTACTATAAAGCATAAAATTCTGAAGTTATATTTTAAAAACCAATTAAATATAATAATTTTTTCTTCCACAATTGTTTAAAATTCTTAAAATACATGTAAAAAGTGGAGCAAGCGCAACCTTTGCCTTCAACATTTTAATGTTATACAGTACTGAAAACCCGGCTGCCGTTTGGCTCCGATTTTAAAATTTGTGTCCCCAGCTCCTCCGTTTACATTTGGGCTCCAATTTCGTTTTGTGTTTTCCTCAGTCACCCAAAAACATTATTGATTATTATTCTTGAAAAAAATTTTCAGTTGAACTATATTTTTTTTTTTTTTTTTTACCGAGAGGAATGGTGAAAAATCTCGAAAGACACTGCCAGACGAAAAGCAGTAGTGTGGAACTTTAATCCACTAAAAAACACCCTCCTCAAAATAAACTATAAAACTAGTCGGAACGACTAACCATTAATTTTGCTCTTACTTTTTTGATTATTTACAAGCTTTTGATCTGGCACAATAGTGTACTAAGTACTAATTGTTCCAGATAAAAAAACTTTAAACTAACTCGAGTGGTCTCGTACGTTTAAGTCTCCTAACAAAGTTTTGATTGTCAACCAATCGAGCCGCCTCGATGTTGACATGATTGGATAAACGCATTTTATGATTGACTGCTTGCTTTTTAATTTCGTCTGTAACACTTAGAATCGTGAGATCTCTGTGTATATCGGCATTACGGACATACCAAGGGGCGTTTACAATGTCCCGTAATACGTTATTTTGAAATCTTTGTATAGATTGGATATGAGTCTGCGCAGCGCAGCCCCACAACTTAATACCGTAAGCCCAGACAGGCTTAAATATTTGATTATATATCAAAACTTTGTTGTATATTGTCAATTTAGAACGTCTCCCCAAAAGCCATTCAAACTTTCTGCATTCCTCCTCTAGTTGAGATCTATTTTTCTTTATGTGCTTCTTCCCAAATACTTCGCCGTGTTTGCGGACGGAATCAAGACGTCATTTACATATTTGAACCGAAAATGAATTGTCAATTTTCCTATTAGTGAAATTTACATGTACTGATTTCACCTCGTTAAGTTTTATATTCCACTTTGTAGTCTATTTTGAGATCTCATCACTGGCCCTTTTGCAATTTTTGTGTAGAATCATTTTCATTTCGTCCAATTGCGATAACTGCTGTATCATCAGCAAATGTAGCTGTTGTCACTCCTTCCGATTCAGGAATATCACACGTGTATAGCAAGTATAATATCGGGCCCAATATACTCCCCTGTGGTACCCCCGACTTGATATCCTTAAGCGAAGAGTACTCCTCTTCCTGTTTAACTCGAAATACCCTATTAGTCAGGTAAGATTCGAGCAGGTCAACATACTGCCTTGGTAGTAATCACCTAAGTTTTTTTATTAATCCACAATCCCAAACCTTATCGAAGGCTTGGGCTACGTCCAAAAATATGATAGAACATACTGCTTTTTCTTCGAGTGAATTTTCTATTAGGTCAGTTATTCTATGAATCTGATCTATGGTTGAGTGGTTGCGGCGAAAACCAAATTGATGATTCGGGATTAACCTTTTACTTTCAATTATAGGTTGGAGTCTTCTCAATAAAAGTTTCTCTAGTAGTTTTGAAATCATTGGCAACAAAGAGATTGGTCTATAAGAAGTCGGCCTATCTATAGGTTTGCTAAGTTTGTGCAGCATGATTATCTCTGCAACTTTCCAAATTTCAGGCACGTAATTGAACCTTATACACGCATTTATTAGGCGCGTAAGCATCGTTATACCCCTTTTGGGTAATTCTTTCAAAATATCGGCCGTTATTAGGTCAAATCCTGGAGCCTTCCTAGGTTTAAGAGCCCTAATTTCTCCTATAATATCTCTTTCCCTGACAATTGGTATTTAGTAAAGTTTTTAGTAATAATAATTTTAGTAAAGTTTTCGGCCTCCTCATCTATGTGCTGGATCTTTTCCTTAGATCTATTTGTCGTTCAATCTCTAAGCGAAATCTTTACCAATCTGTAGTTCCATTTGTCAGCGCAGGTTTCTCTCTTTTCATAACTATATTTTCCTTAAGTACAAGAATAACCACCGAATGATCGGAGTCAAGATCGTAGTTATCATGTACCTCGATGAAATTTTTTGCAATCGGTTTCGTTATGAAGAAATCTATTAAATCTGGACACTTATTAACATCGGTTGGCCAATACGTTGGTTTCGCAGTAGAGTGAAAAAGGCACCCCGTGCGCCAATTGCTGTCCTAAGTTCTCTTCCTCTAGTTGAAGTATGCCTTGAACACCTTGAATCAGTGTGCTTGGCGTTAAAGTCACCCCCACAATAATTCTATCGCCCAGGTCTGTCAGAACGCATTGAAACATTTCTGCCGTAATTTTAAATCTAGGGTGACAATATACTCCAGCCGCTCTAAATTTCTGCTTAGTCGAAGTGATCTGAACCGTTGTCATTTGCATTCCCTCGGTTTGCATCTGGTGCAGATCGCAATGTACCACATTTTCTTGCCCTTCGCTATATTTCTAGGATGGGTCGAGTTGTAAATTCTATAACCTGGAAACCGAATCCTGCTTCTTAAGATCATATGTGTTTCAGTTACGAGGCACACGTCTATATTCTGTGTATGCAGAAAAACTTCAAGCATGTCCTTTTTATTTGCAATGCCATTGCAATTCCATGTTGCTATTTTAAAATTACCTCGTGCCATCATTTACCAGGTCTTTTGGTATTCGATTATTTCCCTTCGCTCTCTAAAATACTCAATCTCTGAGAGATTTTGTGCATCATATCTAGCATGTTCTGCACCATATTTTGCATTTTATACAAAACATTCACGTCACTGGCCCTTGTTTTGTTGCTCGTGCCACCGTCATCAGTTTTCGTTTGGAGAACATCCCTGTATGTTACATCTTTTGAAACTATTCTCGAGGTGAATTTCCTCGGTGGCCGTTCAGAATTCTTCAAGTTGTTGTTGCTGTTAATTTTTAAGTAAAAAAAAATTTGCAATAACTGAAAGTTCTTTGGCAATATTTTTACTAACGAAGTTATGTGTGTATATATACCTTTTTCTACTAATTCAAAAGTACTTATCTTTTTGTAGTCAAGTTAATTAATTAGTCAGTTAAAGTGTCAAATAACCAAATTTAGGAAAAAAATTTAATCATCGACGTCAGCAGATGAAATATGTTTGTACAGAATCTTTTAAATAAGCGACTATATTGCAATTTTGACATTTTAATTGAAGCAGATCGAGCATATTCTTGAAAACTTGAAAAATTTATTCAAAGCTACCTCAGCTTAGCGCATTGTAATGCTTTCGTAATTTGATTAAAACTAAATTAAGAAACTCCTTTTAGTGGCAAGCAACATTTTAAATTTAAAAGAATTATATAAGATTTATTTTGGGTGTTTTTTTTAACATTTTAAGGTATTTTCTGATTATCATAACTACAGCCTAAACTTTAAAAAAAGTATAAACGTATATGAAGTTTCATGTAAAAAATATTATTTTAAGTTTTAAGTTATTGTGATATTTTTAATGCGAATTTATTTATTAATTTGTATATAATTTTCGTTCAAGGTTTTTGTTTTGTTTTATGATTTTTTTTTGTATTTTTTGGAAATGGATTCCTTTTTGGAATATTTCTGCTCGTAATTCAAAAAAACATCTGCTCTTATTTCTCTTAGCGTGCAGTATTCAGCATCTTGTTCAATTCTAAATAGTCTATCAGCTAAGTAAGATTCCAAAATTGCTACAAATGGTGATGGTGCCATTTTTCCTTACTTAAATATAAGGCTTTTGTACGATACCTTTTCGAATGATTGTGCTACGTCTAGAAATATCGAAGAGCAGATTTCTTTACTTTCTAAGCTTTTTTCTATAATATTCGTTATTCTACGGATCACTATTGTAGTATGGTTTCTTCTCAATTCAAACTGATGGTTTGGTGTGAGGCCCCTGTTTTCTTTTATTGGCTTCAATCTCCTTAAAAATTTCAAAAAGCTTAAACATCATTGGTAACAGTGAAATGGGGCTGTAAGACGTTGTTTTCTTTAAGGATTTCCCGGGTTTAGGCATCATAATAACTTCTGCGACTTTCCAAATACCAGGACATACTCAAAATCTATAGCTGTATTCGCGATTCTCATCAAATGTTACAGTGCCCCGTCTGATTAAATCCTAGCGATTTTTTCCACTTCAGGGATCTTATCTCTTCCGTAATTTCTACTTAAAATGCTCGAAGGGTATACTAAATTTGCCTTACCGTTTGTTACGCTAAGAACTAACGGTCTTAGATATAGATTCAAGTGTATGTTTTCGATCAGCATCAAATTCTGAGTTGATTTAGTCCGTCCGTCCCAACGATAACTCAAAAACTAATTGGGGTACCGGTTCGGGTAGCTGCCGTACAAGTTCAAAATTTATTTGGTTATATCTCAGAAACTATAAAAGCTAAGGTATTGAAATTTCACACAAGCGAATATATTAGTAGGGTCAATGTGTTTGATAAAAGTCGTTGAAATTGCTCCTTCTGGCACCTGCCATACAACTTCAAAACCTATTTGACTATATTTCAGAAACTATTAAAGCTATGGTGTTGAAATTTTACACAAGGAAATATTTTAATAGGGCCAATGTGTTTGATAAAAGTCGTTGAAATTGCTTGGCTCCTTCTGGTAGCTGTCGTTTAACTTCAAAAGTTATTTGGCTATATCTCGGGAACTATAAAAGCTATGGTATTGAAATTTCTTACAAGCGAATATATTAGTAGGGCCAATGTGTTCGATAAAAGTTGTTGAAATTGCTTGGATCCTTCTAGTAGCTGTCGTAGAACTTCAAAAGTTATTTGGTTATATCTCAGAAACTATAAAAGCTTTGGTATTGAAATTTCACACAAGTAAATATATTAATAGGGCGATGTGCTTGACAAATTTCTTAAAATTTCTTGGCTCTTTCTGGTAGCTGCCATACAACTTCAATAGTAGTTTGGCACACACAGTATTGTAAAAAACTCATTGTACTAAAATTTTGCATAAATTAATATGGCAGTTATGGCATCTTTATTCGCACATAGGATAACAATTTCGAACGGGTATCACAGAGTTGACAACGTCAACTCTATTTTTTCTCGTTGCGTTTTAAAATTTCACTGGTAGAATTTTGACGTTTATTTTTATTATGAGCATGATTTAATATCTAATTCGTAATTCATTTCCACTTCGGAATTCGTAATTTCTCCGAATTTCAGTGCGATGAGTGTGATTTACACTAAGCGTGATAATAAGGCAATAAAGTTAGTTGCAATGTTGTTTATTATGTTACAGACTATTCAAACCAAATCATATTAGATGAAATAAAAAAGAAAAAGTACAAAATGCTCACTTATGTGAATTGTTCAGAAAAAACTTCGACAAGCATTTTTTCTCCTCGTCAATATAAAATGACAATTTTTTTTAATTTAATAATATTTATCACTTATGTATATTCTTTTGCATTACACTTATTTAGAAAATAAAAAAATTTTATTGACTGTAACGCGCGATCAATATTTTTCTTTTAATTTTATATTATGGCCACACTTTTTTAACTTAAAAAGCAAGCAAAACAAATAAATTTTTCATTATAGAAAATTTTCCAGACCTCATCGAAGGCTTGCGACACGTCAAGAAAGACTCCAGTACAAACTTGTTTTGCTTCGAGAGCTGATTCAATTTCATTGGTTACCCGATGTACTTGTTGAATAGTCATATGACCATCCCGGATTCCAAATTGATGTGAAGGTATTAGATTTCGATGTTGAATAGTGGGAGCTAATCTTCTGTACAACAGTTTTTCAAAGATTTTTGACATAATTGGCAGCAGCGATATAGGTCTGTACGACGAGACGTCAATAGGGGATTTGCCCGTTTTTAATATTACTATGATTTCTGCAATTTTCCATATTCTAGGAACGTACATTAACTTAAAGCAGGAGCTTATAATTTCTTTGAATCTCAATAACGCGGTGTGGGGTAGATTCTTCATGATTTCACCAGTGATGAGATCGAAGCCCGGAGATTTTTTGTTACTGATGTTATTAATTGCAGATTTGAGCTCGGCTAATGTTGTTAACGGAATTTCTACCACGTCGTTTTTATAAATATAAATGGTATCTTCCTCATTACTCAACTTAGGGAAGGGTTTAAACACGCTCTTCAAGTGAAGAGCAAAGATATCAGCTTTTTCCTTCTCAGTTTTCGCCCACTGGCCGTTTGGTTTTTTAATTGGCGGGTCCTGGATTATTGGACGCCGGATCTTTTTGGTTGCCTTCTATAGTGAGTAATCTGTTTCTTTATCGTTATCCAGTTCGCTTAGATACTTTCTGATGGACTCGTTTTAAAATTCAGTAACCATCTTTCTTAATTTGTTGTTTAATTGATTAACTTTGTTTTGTCACCTGGATATCTAGTGATTTGCCACTTTTTCCTAGCCTTTCTTTTTTCTTTAATTAACTGTACAATTTCAGAAGGATAACTCTTTTGCACGTTCTTTGACTTAATTGCAGGGGTACTTTCGAGTGCAGCTTGCTGTATATCCGCCGTAAGTTGCTCGACCTCATTGTACAGTTGTGCGCATGTGAGAATTGCGTGCCCAGGCAGTGAGAAAAATATTAGTTTTTCCTTGAATACCTTCCAGTCGGTTTTTTTATTTACCAATCGGGGAGCAGTTTCCTTTTAAATAAAGTTGTCACTAATACTCAGTGTTACTGGAGTGTGATCAGAATTTAAGTCGAAATATGATTTAATTTCCAAGAAGTTGCTATTGATTCCTTTAGAGACAAAAAAGTCCAAAAGGTCAGGTATTTTGTTTGGATCAGATGGCCAATATGTTGGGGAGCCTGTTGATAGGAAATCACAATTTTTTTCTCTTGCAGTGTTAAAAAGGGCTCTGCCCCTAAGAGTTACCAGTCTCGAACCCCAGAAATTGTGCTTAGCGTTGAAGTCGCCACCAATTATGAAATTGTTATCAAGATAACTAAATATATCTGTGTGAGTTGGATATTTGATGTTTCGATTTTGTAATCTTCATACGCCAATAGATTTTCCTTGACAAAGATTGCTGTACCTCCATGTGCAACGTCGTTTGGAAGGGAAGTAAAATAGAAGTTAAAGTTAAGAATATTAACATATGACTGGTTAGTAAGATGTGCCTCGGATATTAAGCAGATGTAAATATTATAGTAGTTAAGAAATATTTCTAGTTCTTTTAGACGGGATAATAGTCCGTTTGCATTCCATTCAGTTATACGCAAGGAACGAATACGAGTCATTATTTATGCTTATTCATAAGTTGGAGATGTCTTGGCTTGCTTATTTTATAGATAATTTTTTCATAGGACTTTTCCTGCTCGTCCAGCCTTCTAATAATATAATTCAACAGCACCTTGATTGAGTCTTCTTCATTTTTCCTATGATTCTTAACAATATCCGAATATGTATTTTCAATATCTTTGCTATGACTTGGGATGCTTTTTATGACGTCCTTAGTATTTTTAACCTTGTCTTCTGAAGCATTTTTTGAATTTTTTTCTTGATGCGAAGGAAAGTTTTTTTCAGATAACAGCTTGAGTCTCTTTTTCTGTTGATCTTTTGCGAACGGGTAACCCCTATAGCTTGCGGGATGCTCTTCCCGACAGTTGACACATGTAGCAGGAACGCTTTTATTTATTTCGCATTGATCAAAGGGATGATTCTGAGAACATTTGACACAATTATAATTTCTGTTGCAGTACCGTTGGGTATGATTGAACGATTGACAACCGAGGTAGTGCCCATAACCGAGGTAGTGCTGTAGATTTTTTTCACATCATTTTCTTTGCTGAATGTTAAAGTGAACAGTGGCATCTTCTAACTATTCTGGAGCCATCTTGGTTTGTGATAGTATCTCTTTTTATCAAATTTATCGCACTTACGGCGTTGAAACCTTGCATTAAGAAGTCTTCAAGTATGTCCTTTTCCTTACATGACGAATCAAGTCCTCTCGCTACAACTCTAATTGGCCTATCAAATTGGTCTTCGTAGGTGTGGTATTGTATTTGAAGTTGATTCAGTTTTGCGGTAAGAGCCCTGTATGAGTCACTGCTTGGCGTATTAACTTTCCAGTTCTGATCCTTGATTGGAGTAAATTTACATGGTTCTTTGGTTGCATCTACTGTGACTTCCTTAAGGAAATCAAAGGTTTCGATTTCAGAGACATATATAGGTGGTGGTATATGCTTATCCGTTCTGTCTACTACTGTTGTGCTTTTATTGTTCTTAGCTTGTTCTTTTCCTTGAACATTTTTCTCTACCTCAATATTTTGGGATGGGTTTGTTCAATGTGTATACCTTGCTTACTAGTTTTCTTTTCCTCACTTTTTTTATTTTTTTTTGCCATATTTGAACTGACACCAATAGGTTTTTCGGGTGATCTTTTGGCCTTTCTTTTCGTGACAGGTTTTGGTTTAAAATTAAAAGATTTAGCTAACATGGTGTTGCTGTCTTCGGTTTCAAAAACAGTAAAGTCCTCTTCACTTGTGCTAGGTGCTGTACGCACTTTTGCTACTTTTGGTGGTTCTGAATTATTTAGGCTACTATTGTTTCTTTTTACCTTTTCCAGCTCTGCTTTCAGTGCTGCGTTTTCTTCTTTTAGTTCTTTAATTTCGTTTCTAAGTTTTTGACATACATTTAAAGCATCATCCTTTCGGTTAACCGTGCCACGTACAGAGTACTTCTTGGAAACGTTTACCTCTGGTATCTGACTCTCCCTGTTGTCACTTTGGTTGTTTTTATCTGTCATCGCTACAGCCTCCTCTAACTTCTTCCAATAATCATCGGGAGGAGTACGTGGTGTTAATGTGCTCCTCCCCGAAATACTATTTGTCGGAGTTACCGATGTCGAAGTTGAATTAAGCAATAGTTGCCCCCCCCCCCCCCCAGAATCCGTGGGACTATCATTGGAGGGTGGATTTACCAGACTAAGTGGCTTACCACTTGGGGTAATCAATCCTTTTGTTTTTTCCATTGCATCTTCATCTACGTGTAATCCTCGTCAGGAGCCCTTACAAGGTACTATCAGCCGGGCCAGCTGAACCTTGGTTTTTTAACCAGGTTGTTACTCCCCCCCCCCTCCTCCTTTCTCATTCGGGCTTGGGACCGACAATGGCGGAGTTTTCTTCTTGAAAACTTGAAAAATTTATTCAAAGCTGTTAATTTGATTAAAACTAAATTAAGAAACTCCTTTTAGTGGCAAGCAACATTTTAAATTTAAAAGAATTATATAAGTGTTATTTTTGGGTGTTTTTTTTAACATTTTAAGGTATTTTCTGATTATCATAACTACAGACTAAACTTTGAAAAAAGGATAAACGTATATGAAGTTTCATGTAAAAAATATTATTTTAAGTTTTAAGTTATTGTGATATTTTTAATGCGAATTTATTTATTAATTTGTACATAATTTTTGTTCAAGGTTTTTGTTTTGTTTTTTGATTTTTTTTTTGTATTTTTTGAAAATGGATCCCTTTTTGGAATATTTCTGCTCGTAATTCAAAGAACCAAACGACAACCCTGACTGAAAGCTTTTCATTATTTTACTCAAGTATACAAGTTCCAATGCTCAGAGAGAAACTTGAAAGCACGACCTTATTTTATATGGGTTTTTTTAAATCGAAGTGGCTATTTTTTGAGAAGAAATACTAAAATAAATTCACACTTATTATAAAGCAGGTAAAATTTGAAAAATATATTAATATTTTTATTCATAATTATATTAAAATTCTTGAAACAGCGGAAAAACAACAAGCACAACCTTCGCCTCCAATCTTTTATATGTTACTGAAAGCATTTCATTGTTTTTAAGTTAACTTAAGATATGGGAAGTAACTGTGGTGTCAAGTTGAAAATATAATTAATGAAAGATAATTATTAAATATTGATATGAATACATAGTAAAGAAAAAATTTGAAGAGGGAATTAGAAAATAATATCTAAAATACAAACTTTTTTTTATTTTATTTTATTTATTTATATGAAAAATACAATACTTTTTTTTATACAAATAATCATGTATGTAAGTAGTTAATTAATTAATAGAGATCAGTTAATAATAGTAACTTTTCAACTAAAATTGTTAATTAATCGATAAAGATTTTACTTCTAGCAGAATAAACAAACTGAAAATTGTACAAATTTTATTTTGGAAAAAATTTACAAAACGAATTAATTTTTAATTTTATGTAAAAAAACTTATACTAAGAAACAAAAACAGACAAAAAAAGTATTACGAAGCTTGCTGTTCATCAGGATCTAACGCCAAAGCTCTTCCCATTCGATTATTTACAAATCTACAATTAATCAAAAGACGTTCGTATGAAGTTTCTACTTTTTAGCACTTTTCCAAAAAATTTTTGAAAAAAAGTGCTTATTAGTTTCACTCTGTCCGTCCGTCCGTCCGTCCGTCCGTCCGTCCGTCCGTCTGTCCGTGTGTCTGTTTACAAAACTTCTACACCCTTCAAGATAGAAAGCTGAAATTTTGTACGTACATAGATTATTACTAGAAACTTATTTTCGTAGAACAAAATTTTTATCTATCTCCCCCCCTTTAGAAGTTATACCCCCCCGAAACCCTAAAAATGCCATTCTTTAACTATTTAGTGCAATGAAACCATAAGGATTTTTCAAATTTTGCAAACGCAGAAAGGCAGTGGTTTGCTTCCCCTAGCGGGGTATACTAAAGGTTAACTTTAGAAAAACAAAATGGCCGCTCAAATTTACCGTTATCTAAAGTCAGTTTTTTCCAAATTTTTGATATGGTTTATTTTCTAGACCCCAACCTGTAGAAGCTTGAAATTTTATGGGCTTTTAGACATTAACAAATAGTTCATTTCGTTGGAAGAAAATTTTTTTCCATCTCCTTCCCCTCTCAAGTTATTGCCTCTTAAAATTTGTAAAATTTGAATTTTTGACACCTTATATTTCCGAAACCGCAAGCTTTTTCAAATTTCTATAAACACAAAAAGCTAACGGTAAATTCCATGACATTAAAAAATATAATTATTTTTCTTAACTCAAATAATTAAACCTTAAAATCGATCATTATGTTAACCCCTCTTTGTATTAATTTTTGCTTTATTTCAAAGACTGCATAAATCGTTCATCCTAAATATATGCAATCCTCGCAAGAGTTTTATATGAATGAAAATAATTTTTAGAATGTGTGAATGGTATACATAGACTGTATTTAAAAGCAGAATTTTCACTTGCTGAAGGGAAAAGTGCTACAATACAAACCATTGGTTTGACCCAACTTTATTCAAAAATACTTTTTGCTTTATTATGCAATTTTCTTGTCGAATAGTACCAAGGTAAATTTAAGCACATTTTAAGGATTTTATTTTGGCAAACTTGTAGTTTCTGCCAGTGGTATCTAGCCATACTTTGCCATACTGGTGAAGCGTATAATAAGTATGATTGGAAGATAGATTTTAATATTAAAATTTTGTTTTTTTAAATAGGAATTTCTGTTTATAAGTGGATACAACGTCTTAATTAGTACATTAGCTCCTTTAATTTTATTTGTAGTATTTATATTAAATTTTAATTTGGGATACAAAAAAATACCAACGTATTTGATACTGGAGCCCCAGTCGACTGGATTATTATCTAAAATTAAATTCCTATTTGGTAGATAAACCGTATTGTGCCTTCTTGTAAAGAAGATACATACATTGGGTTTTTGTTGTGTTAATTTTGATTTTCCACTTTGTGAAATAATCCTTCAAAACATTAAAACCTCTTTCTAAATTTTGAATAATTTCATTAGGGCTTTCAGAAGAACTCATGAGGGCGGTATTATCAGCGAAAAACCCCAAAGTGCAGTTTTCTGGTATTCGAATGTCGCTGGTTATGTGTTGGAATATTGTATAGCAACGGACTAATACAAGAATCTTGTGGCAATCCATATAAAATTTTTTTTTCAGCCCAGTATGTGTTATATATTTTGACTTTGAATTTTCTATTTTTTAAAAAACTATGGATTATTTTAATTAAATAATATGGGAAATGGAATTTCTACCATACCAGTAGAAATTTTTAACGAAAACTTAGAGTTTATTAGATTTTTAATTCTCAATACTTGGTGACACGTTTGATGTTTTTCTCGAAAACCGAATTGTTCATGTGGTAAGATTAGTTTTTCTTCAATAAATAAATGCAACCGGGTTTTTATACCTCTTTAAAATATTTTGCCTAAGGAACTTAATAGGTTAATAGACCTATAACTTGATATTAGAGTACGAGGTTTGCTAGACTTTCATATGCAAATAATTGAAGCATTTTTCCAGCTATCAGGAAAGTAATTATAAGAAAGTTCTAAGAAATTTTATAGCTCGGTTCAGTAGCATTTTTAACATTTTATTATTAATTCCATCTTCACCGGGACTTTAATTGTCTTTTTGTGATTCAGTAATGTTTTTTACTTCCACAGAAGTGAATTTTTGTATAGAATTTGAGTTAATATTTATACTTGACAAAGTGCGTAAACTTAAATTTACCGCATTCTCAGTTTGTGGATCACTGGTGTTGTATGAAATAATCCGCTAGTGCATTAGCTTTTTCCGCGTTGCTTAGAAGCAGTTTATGATTATATTTCTTAGTAATTTGCAAACTTTCCAAAAAGACTTGCTACCAGTTTCAAAACTATTTAATAATGATGGCCATTTTTATACCCTGCACTTCGTGAAGAGTATATTAACTTTGGTATGGAGTTTGTAACTACTTGAAGGAGTCATCTGCGGTATGGACATATTTATATATTTTTGCTCCGCGTAAAATTCTGCGTCGATTTAGACATGTCCGTCTGTCAGTCCGTCCGTCCGTCCGTCCGATCGCACGATAACTCAAAAACGAATAATGCAATCGACACCAAACTTTCACAAGTTTTTTCTTTTGTGCCAAGGACGAGCCCTATTGTTATTGCACTAATTCGGACAACGGGTTCGGGTAGCTGTCATACAACTCAAAGAGTTTATTTTAAATATTTCGAAAACTAATAAAGCTATAAATATAAAATTTTGTATACATGTGTCCAATTATATTCTACACATGTTCCAAAAATTATATGGGGATAGCTGCACCGGTTCGGGTGGCTGTCATACAACTCCAACAGCAAATTTTTTATATTCGGAAAAATAATAAAGTCAGATTCATGAAACTTGGCAGTCATGTGTCCAATTATAGGTCAAATATATTTCTGAAGTTTTAGAGGAGTTGCTTGACAGGTTCAGGCACCTGCCATACAACTCCAGAAGCTAATTTTAAATATTTGGAAAAATAATATAGTCAGATACATGAAACTTGGCAGTTGTGTGTCGAGTTATAGGCCAGATATATTTCTCAAGTTTTGGTGGGATTGTTTGACAGGTTCGAGTAGCTCCCATACAAGTTTAAAAGCGTATTTTAAATTTTTGGAAAAATAATAAAGTCAGATTCTTGAGCTTTGGCAGTCGTGTGTCCAATTATAGGTCAGACATATTTCTGAAGTTTTGATGGAATTGCTTGAAAGGTTCGGATACTTGCCATACAACTCCAAAAGCTTATTTTAAATATTTGGAAAAATAATAAAGTCAGATTCATGAAACTTGGCAGTTGTGTGTCGAGTTATAGGTCAGATATATTTCTGAAGTTTTGGTTGAATTGCTCTACAGCTACGATTAGCTCCCATACAAGTCCAAAAGTTTAAATATATGGAAAAATAAAGTCAGATTCATGAAACTTGGCAGTTGTGTGTCCAGTTATAAATCAGACATATCCGTGAAATTTCTATAGAATGGTTTCAAAGGTTTGAGTAATTGCTATACAACAACGAAAGGTGCAGGGTATAATTCAATCGGGTTATACCGACAGAAACGTTTTTACTTGTTTATTTTTCATTTCTTGAATTTTCGCTTGTATTGTTTTAATTAATTTTCTAAATGCTTTTTTTGTATTTATGTTCCAGTTTCTTTGCCGTTGTCTACGAAGCATATTACGAAAGCTTGTCATATCACGTATACTAGGAGTAAGTTCATTTTTATATGCGGATTTAATTTTCAAAATTGGAACTGAACACTTTACAGCATTATTTAAAAGTGATATAAATCTGGATTAATATTGGTCAATATCCTGCTTGGTATCAATAATGATATTTGGTAAATTATGTTTAATATATCGTGTAAATGTTTTCCAGTTTGCTATTGAAAAATTGAATTAACAGTGGCATTCACTTTTTTGTGGTTGGCCATTTAAATCGAATAAAACTGGAAGGTGATCAGAATTTAATTTGTTAATGGTATGCTGGTTAGAAATTAAATTAGTACAATTGCTTAAAATAATATCTATTGTTGAAGGATTTCGTCTTGATGTTCTGGGAAAATGTGTTGGTGTAGGTGGAAAAGATATTTTGAAATTTCTTATTGTTAGTTCATCATGAAGTATTTCCCCCAATGGTTATTAGCTATACAATTCCAAAAAGTATGTCTGCAGTTCAGATCACCAATCAATAAGTATTTATATGGCAATCTAGAAATAAGACTCAAATGTCTTTTAAATTTAGTGTTTAAATCGGAATTACAATTACCTCCTTTGAAATAAGCTGCTATTACCAGGTAATCACCAGAACTAGATAATATCTTAATAGCAATGGTTTCCAAAATTTCAGTATAAACTTACTTATACTGAATATACAGATATATTACAGTATTACTTATATCAGCTTTATTCCACGCTTTACAAAAATTTCTCCGCCACCGTGGTCTCCATTTTCTCTATCCTTTCGATATATATGATCGTTATAGTTATATAAATTTTTTTTTGGGCTTCAGCCAAGAGCCAGTTATAATCGCTATATCAATGTTTTCTTCGAGTAAAATATCGAATAATTCAGCAGATTTGCCAAGAATACTTTGAGCATTCCAATTCATTATTTTGTAATTATTACACATTGTTATAAATAAATTTTTACACAAACTTCAGCAATAGAAGTAATTTGGTCCTCTTTGGATTTACACATTTTTAATTTTGATAATATTTCTCTAGTTGTAACAACTATTTCAGAAGCAGTAAAAAGATTGTTTACATAATTATTTGTGTTTCTACCAAACTGAGAATTAATGTTGTTATTGCTATTCTAACATCACTATTATTTAATATTGCTTGCGTTGTCGCTATAGGATGAGCATAACTGCTATTGTAATTGGTATTAGAAAATTTGCTAGCGATATTAATTTTGCTATTTAAATATGGGAAATTGTTTGAATTATATTCAAATTTTTTACTTTCCGTTTTATACATGGAAACGTTTTTGTTATTTACTTTGCGTAATTTTAGGACAGCCTATAATTCAATATATTCAGCTTTTACTTTACATTTGCTTGAACTAACTTGGTGGTTTTATTTACAATTGGTACATTTCGTATTACGATCTTCAATATTGAGTTTTTGTTTTTCTGGACAAATTTTTGTGTCGTGGTTTTGAGCACGTATTCTGCAACGTCTTTCAAGGTGGCAGTGTTCAGCCCCATGGCCAAATGTTTGGCAGCGATGGCATTGAACGATTCCACCATATTTCTTGGTGTTTTGATAATATTCCCACGAAACAATTGTATTTAAAATAGTTCTGTTTTGTTTATGGAATAGTTTAACAACAATTCTTTTATTTTAATTTTCATATTAATTAGAATGGATTTTAACTGTTCGGCATCCATTTTATGAAGACCCTTCAGTACCATTTTTGTAGGAGCTTCGCTTCTGTTCGCATGACTAAAAAATTTGCAGTTTTCGCTTTCTAGATTTTTATATAGTGTATTGTAGTCATTCAATGTATTATAAAAAATCTTTGTACAAATTTTTGATAGCATACTCTTGAGACATTTTATTTTTAAAATAAACATTATCTTGGTCACTGACACTGATAGGTGGCACGTGTTCTTTTTTTTTTAATATTGATTGAATGGAGCAAAATAATTATTATCAGTTGATATTATTTTGTTGTTTTTTTCTTTTTATTATTACTAGCTTTAGCCATTGTTTCTAATTTTTTATTATTATGTTAATGTCTTTATATCTAACAAGTCTTAGGAGTTAGAAAATAATATCTAAAATACAATCAAATATTATTTGTTAAACACAAATTTTATATAAACTTCAAAATTTTACCTCTTATTTTATTTGAAAAAATATTAAAAACTTACTATCATTTATATCAATTACCTAAGAAAAAAAAATATTTAAAATGTTTGGAATAAATAATCATATATTTTTATGACCGGATTTGAATATTTTTCTATTTTTGAAATAAATGGTATTTTACCAAATGACTCGAAAATTCCGGCTGTAAAATAACAGGTATTTTAAAATTTTTGTTCAGGTATTTTAAAATTCTTTCCGTTTAGAATTAAGATAGGTCATACATACACATGCAGGGACATTTTATAAATAGATTGCTCTTGTTTACCTGCTAATAAAATATGAAAAAAGAGCACAGCAAAATTTTTGAAGCACTCAATATAACATGTTTGAAATAGTTTTAAAAACCTACTTGGAAGTAGGTACATACATATTTATTTTTAATAATTTAAAAACTAACTGAAATTATTTGAAACAATTTTATAAGTAACGTAGGAATAATCGAAATGAGATAATTCAAATTGTTGAAATGTGTCAACCTATATTACTTTTAATAACATTTTTGTTAGCCGACACTACTCAACTTACCTTATTGGGAAATACAAAATGTGCATAAAAAATCATACATCCTTCCTCATTAACATTTGAAACCATACTGAAATATGAATTTGAAATTTTTTTTCATTTTTTCTTTCCTCCTACCTTTCTTTCTTTTTCGTGCAATAGAATTTAAATGGTAAGCTTTTTAAAAAATGTGTATAATATCCTGAGATTTTTTAAAATATTAATCTCTTTTTTACGTAAAAAAAAAGAAAAAAATAATAAAAAATATGACACGATCAGTGGCATTTAAAGAAAAAACCAACGACGAGGCCAAAAATTCGTAACATTTCGTAAAAAAAATTGAGTATTGGGACTTGTTAGATATAAAGACATTAATTATGTATTAATATATTTATGTTCATCGTCACTAGATGAACAATTTCTTATTCTTTTCAAACTCATAATTATGTAGAGGTATTGAAAAAAATTTTTAATATAAAAAAAAATATGTATATGTATAAAAACAGGATTATCGATATACTTATGCAACTGTATCAGTGCAATGACTAAAATAAAATCAAATTTTTAAATAAAAATTTTATATACTTTCCTAAATTTTACCTCTATTTTTAAGAAAAATTTTTAAAACTTAATATATTACCTAAGTAAAAATAATATTTAAAAGGTTTTTGAAAAGACAATAATATATTTTTATGACCGGATTCGAATATCTTTTTTATTTTTGAAATAAATATTATGACTCAAAAGCTCCGATTGTAAAATGACAGGTTGTAGGTACTGATGTAAATTTTTGCCCGTTTGCGTTTACTATTAAGATTCATACACAGACAGGGCCATTTAATAAATAGAGTGCTTTTACTTACCTGCTAATAAAATATTAGTCGTGTGTGCTTGCATTGCAAGCCTTGCAAGTATGATGCCTGTAGTTTTGAAATTGTGTTCCATTCTGTGGCTGAGATATTTTAAGTTTACTTTATTTCTTCAAAAACACACCCATAATATACATATAGATATGTTTTTTTCCTGATAAATAATAAGATAAAACTTAAAACTTAAAATAAAAAAGTTCTGAGAAATAATTACCCAAAAATACATAATTAAACAAATAATTAGTTCCTTTGAAATCTAATACCTTTTGAGTAATTTATTTTAAAACTTCACTTTGAGTTATGTCGCATAAAATCTCAAAATACCTTTTACAATAAACACTTTAAGCCATAAATTACTGTTAATTATAAACTACAATTCATGCACGTATGTATTTGAAGTTTATAATACATGCGAATAAAACGCGTGATTGTAGAATGAGTTAACACCAATACTAACGTATAAAGGGTAATACGTATTGCATACGATTTGTATGCGTATTTTTGACATTTTTGGGCACCAAACTTTGTTAAAACATTTTCATACAGGTCTTTTACATGATTGCATACCAATGCTGTATCGATTACTTTCCGATTGTACCTTAGTATAATTGATTATACTTTTGTAGCAAATCGCAAAAAGAATACATATGTATATAAGTAAATGTGTATGTAATCGTACATGCTATAAAACTATATGTAAATATTATTAATTTTTTGTTTTCTTGTTATAACTCACACTTATAGAATTTAACTTATTTCCAATATATATGCCATCAAAATTATACAAACATTACCCCCATAAGGATGTAGTACCATTTTGTACAAAAATGGACCAAAACATCTTTGGAGGGGGTGAAGGGGGAGGGCGGGCGAGTGGAATTCTTGCTTTTTCTGGGACCCTAGAGGCAAAACTCTATCTAATGCCTTTTGTCCCATGTCTCTAGCCCTTCTAGAAGTACCCGTACTTTTTACCACCTGAGAAGTAGCTATATACATATAATGTAAAATAGGATGGTTTTTGAAGAGTTATACGAAATATGAATAAAATATAGAATTATAAAGGAAAATTCAAGGTACTGCGTAGCCTAGTGGTTAGCGTGGTAGTCTCATAGCCAGAAGGTTATTGGATCAATGCTTGCCTGGATGTTGTCGTGTTTTTATTTTTTTGGATTATTTTAAAAATTTTTTTTTTATTTTATTTAAATTTTGTGTTTTATTTTTTTTTAATATATAACAGATAAATGTTATTATAAAAGTTTAAAGAAAATTTCCAAAAAAATATTCTTATAATAGTTTATAAAAATTCGCAAAAATTTTAAGTACATAAATATGTATGTATGTATATTTTTTTTTTAAAGCTTCCTGAATAATTTTTTTTAAGCTTTCTATATGAATTTAATAATATTCAAAACTGTAGAATATATAGAAATAAATTTTAAACGCATAATTAATAAATCATGGGAGTAAACATACAAAAATTAATTTTTCAAATAAAGAAAAGGTTTAGTCAAAAACAAAATAATAATTTATGTATGTAAAAATATATGTATGTATGAATATATGAATACATGTGTGTATGTATAAATGAATGGATTAGAATTGAAGATTTTAAAATTTTTCGTTCCAACATATGAACGTATGTACATATGAATGTATTAGAATCGAAAATTTTGAAATTTTGCTGTTGGAAAAATTAGAAATAAAATTATTAACACAAACACACGTTATTATGAATGTATACCTAGTTTTTTTAAAACTGCGGGTGAACATATAGAAATAAATTTCTCAAATAAAGAAAAGGTTTAGGTTAAAATAAAATAATAATTGTATTCAAATATATATATGTACATATGAATGTAATTTTTTTAAATAAAGAAAAGGTTTAGGCAAAAACAAAATAATAATTTTATTCAAATATATGTATGTATATATAAATGTATTAAAATTTAGCATTTTTACAGTTTTCCGTTTGGAACAATAAAAATAAAATTCTAACTACATACGTACATACATATATTCTGTATGTACATATATTTTTTTAAAACTTGCTGACGAAACGTAATGTTAAAAACAATAACAAATGAAATATTAATATTCAGATGTCACAAAACATCTGATGTCTGATAAAAGCTGACATTTATTTACGTTAAGATTAATTCGTTTATCCGAAACAAAAATATGTGAGATCATTATATTTTCAAATATTATTTATTTCTCGGTTTGTGTTTCTAATAATAAAAATAACGTAAAACGTATCATTTATTTCTTGGTTTGTGTTTCTATTTATAAAAAGTATAAAAGAAAAAAGTGCTTTTGTTATACAAAAATTTTTTCAGAAAATCTTAAAATAGAGCTATTTCGGGGCTAAAAAGTTCCAATGTCAGATTTTTCTGGGACCCTAGAGGCAAAACTCTATCTAATGCCCTTTGTCCCATGTCTCTAGCCCTTCTAGAAGTACCCGTACATTTTACCACCTGAGAAGTAGCTTTATATATATAATGAAAGAAGAGCACAACAAAATTTTTGAAGCACTCAATATAACATGTTTGAAATAGTTTTAAAATAATTATTTAAAAAAAAAATTGTAGGTACATACATATTTGAATTTGAATTTGAAATTTGAATATGAATTTGAAATTTTTTTCATTTTTGCTTTCCTCCTACCTTTCTTTCTTTTTCGTTCAATAGAATTTAAATGGGAAGCTTTTTAAAAAATGTGTATAATATCCTGAGATTTTTTAAAATATTAAACTCTTTTTTACGTAAAAAAAAAATAATAAGAAATATGACACGATCAGAGGCATATAAAAGGAATTGAGTATTGGGACCAAAGTATATCTACAATAAGTAGTTCGACTCTCCGTTTACATCACACTAATGCAATCACTCACCAATATTTGTATACAAAAAATTCCCTTAGTTAGCAGTTACCTTCTCCCTTAGTTAAGAGTTAAGCAGTATACCTTCTTATTTTCATTTTTATACACATAAGAATTTTTGGGAGAGGGAAAGAGTACGCAATAGATGTCAATCTGTTTTTTTATAATGTATTTTGAAAGGCGAAACTTTATTATTTGCTCGTATATAAAGTATAGGGAAAAATATTAAGAATTTTAAAAGCGACACAATAATTTCTGCAATTCATTCCAGTACAATGCGGCTAATATTATAATTTATATAATATAATTTTTAATAAAAATAAAAATAAATTTTGAAAAGACGTACAATATTAAAAAAAATTTAAATAGTTGTAAAAAAATAAAAATTTTTTTTATAGAAATGGGTAAACATTATCTGAAGTGTTTGGGATGAAAAGAAGCCGACACGAAAATTTCATTTGTTGCCAAAAGATGTGAAGAGGTAAATATGTACTTTTGAAAATATTTTAATTATTTAGTGTTAGGCATTTGTAATCAATAAATAAAATAAATAAATTATCTTTAAATTTTTTATTTTTATTTCAATCTTAATAAATTTAGAACATATTTCCCATGAATAATATATTTTCCGGTAATAATTATATTTCATAAAGTAATCAGTATGCATACACCATTTTTCTTTATAAATTACTTTATTTCTATGTCACTACCTGATACCGTGTGTCTCTATACCAGGTACATGCATGTGTAGATTCATATATGAAATTTCTTTTCCTTTCATACATTCGAAGTTTTATAAAATGAAAAATAAATTTTGTTATTATCAAAATAAAAATAACAAAATTTGTACCTAGCTTAATTTAATTTTAGTTCAATGTTTTTGATACACTCGTTTGTTTACAATATTTTGTTTCTTTCTTGCCTACACAACTCTTATTACCATCTATTTCTACAAAAAAATGGAATATTTTAAGAATTTGGAAGCAAGATTCAAACGAAAACTAACGGACTGGAACGAGTCGAATTACTTATTAGTAGATATACTTTGATCGGGACTTGTTAGATGTAAAGACATTAACTCAAGATATGGGAAGTAACTGTAGGGTCAAGTTGAAAATATAATTAATGGAAGAACAATTAGTAAATATTGAAAGAAAACATAGTGGAGAAAAAAAAGAAGAGGGAATTAGAAAATACTATTTAAAATACAGTTTAATATTATTTTACCAATACAAATTTTATACACACTGTTCAATACGTCAAATAAAAATAGAGGTAAAATTTTGAAGTGTATATAAAATTTGTATTTGTAAAATAAGGCATTTCATAAACACAAAACGGTAACATAATAATGTGATACATTACATACGTAATATATTTTTAACAGTGTATAAGAACTTTTGCTTTTTTGAATTTGCAGTATTTGTTCATGAACATTACGTCTAAAGCGCATTATTGAAGTTACAGATATTATTTTCTAATTCCCTCTTCATATTTTTTCTTTACTATGTATTCATATTTATTTTTCCATTAATTTATTCTTTACCATGTATTTAATAATAATTATTCTTTCATTAATTATATTTTCAACTTGACACTACAGTTACTTCCCACATCTTGAGTTAACTTACTCTATGGAAAAAACTCTTTACTTAAAAATAATGAAATGCATTCAATACCAAATAAAATGTTGAAAGCGAACGTTGTGCTTGTAGTTTTTCCGTTTTTTTGCATGTATTTTAAGAATTTTAAAATAATTGTGAATGAAAATATTATTATATTTAATTGATTCTTTAAATATGTTTGAATTTTACCTGAATTTATAATAAATATGAATTTATTTTGTTATTTCAAAAAATAGCCATTTCGATTTAAAAAAAACAATATAAGATCGTGCTTTCAAATTTGTCTCATCGGGACTTGTTAGATATAAAAACATTAACACGACTTATTAACAACGATAACTTATAACAAGAATTATGATAATATCAATGGAATTTATAATGATATATGATAATATCAATTGGGAAGTTTTGGCATTTAGATTACCCAAATATCTTAATTTTTTAAAAATAAAATCTCTATTTTGTAAGAAACAATCTTCACGAATATCCATAAAGACATCATAATAGTAACGTATGTATATTTAGAATGCGCATTTAGTTGTTGCGCCAATTAGATGCGCGGAGAATATCAAAAATTTTTTGTCATGAAAATATCGCTACCATGCGTTGCCTATTAAATTGAGTTTTTGGTCAAAAAGTTTTTTTTTGTGACCTTTATTGGAAAATTTAAATGGAAAGTCTTTACATTGAATAAAATATTGCGTATTTGAAATAATCAGTGCTAACTTAAAATTAATACTAAATAGCTCCGACAAATTAAAATTTCAAACCTGCAAAAATATGATGTTTGATAGAAAAAGTACGTTCGAAAATCATAACATATCTAAAGGTCAAAAGCATTGTTAAAAATTTTCTTTATACATGCCACAAGAACATTATAAGTTTAAAAAAAATCATAGCATAGATTTTTTATCATAATAATGTGTTGTTATTGATTACAACTATGTATATACCTATAACTAATATCATTCAACCAATAAATTTGCAAAAGTAAAATATTTATTCATTAATGAACTATAATTATCCAAAACAATATTTCTAAGATTTCAAGTACAAATTTTAGTTAAAAATCTTAAACGGATTTACTAAATGCCTGTAAAAATAAAAATACAAAAATAAAAAAAAATTAAGCAAACAAAAAGAATCTAGATACGAGTATGTATGTTCTTCAATTTCTTTTTTCAAACTAAAAAATAATTTCAATAGAAACTAAATTGAGAAAAAACATACGAATCAGTTCTGCCGTTTGGCTCCTATTTCAAAATTTATGTCCCCGGCTCCTTCTTTCGTATTTGGCTATGATTTTCCTTTTAATTTCTAAATAAAAAAGAATTGTTGTGCAATTTAAATTTGTTATCAAAACCATACCTAAGGCAGTCGAGTTGCATACACTTAGTCCGGGTCCTTCACAAGCAAAATGCACAAAAATATATAATTTGCATTGGAAAAATGCCTCTCACGGCATTGATGTGCACATTTCGAGAGTAACGACCTCTTTCAAAAATAAGGCATTTTCATACAAAATATAAAGTAGCTTTTGAAAAAAAGCAATAGAAAAAAAAACAATGAAAATCTAAATGAAAGAGAAAAAAAATTATTTTACAAAAGTAAATAAATAGTAAAAAAAAATAGAGTTAACATTAAAAAATAAGGACATCAATTATAAGGTTAAAATGATGAACAACAATCAATTTAAGCTTATTGTAAATTCCGAAATGGACTACAGGAATCTTACCAGAGGCATGAATGGATCTGGACTAGAATGGCATACCTATGAAAACAACCATGCCAGACCAATAAAAGTCATGGTAAGAGGTCTTCACCCCAGTTGTAAACCGGAAGATATAAAGGAAGACCTAAGCTCTAGGGGTTACAAGATCTTAGATGTAACCAATAAAATTAAAAAAATGAAAGAAAATGGGAAAAACATTATGGTGCCTCTACCGCTGTTTATGTTAAAATTCTCAAATGAAGAAGAGCTGAAAAAAATTTATGAAATCGATTACATAAACAGGATGAAAGTTAGGATAGAGGCACTTCGAAAGGACAGGATCATTCCGCAGTGTAAAAGGTGTCAAAGGTATGGGCATACACAAAAATTTTGCCAAAGAGAACCGAATTGTGTTAAATGTGCAGGCAGGCACTTAACATCAGATTGCAGTAAGCCAAAGAGTACTGCAGCAAAGTGTTCCAATTGCTTGGAGGCCCACCCAGCAAACTATAGGGGATGCCTTGTAGCTAAGGAACTGCAAAAACGTAGAAATTTGAACAGCAACAACAACCTAAAGAATTCTGAACGGCCACCGAGGAAATTCACCTCGAGAATAGTCTCAAAAGATGTAACATACAGGGACGTTCTCCAAACGAAAACTGATGACGGTGGCACGAGCAACAAAACAAGGGCCAGTGATGCGAATGTTTTGTATAAAATGCAAAATATGATGCAGAACATGCTAGATATGATGGACAAAATCTCTTAGAGATTGAGTATTTTAGAGAGCGAAGGGAAAAAATCGAATACCAAAAAACCTGGTAAATGATGGCACGAAGAAATTTTAAAATAGCAACATGGAATTGCAATGTAAATAAAAATATGTATTGCAAATAAAAAGGACATGCTTGAAGTTTTTCTGCATACACAGAATATAGACGTGTGCCTCGTAACTGAAACATATATGACCTTAAGAAGCAGGATTCGGTTTCCAGGTTATAGAATTTACAACTCGAACCATCCTGGAAATATAGCGAAGGGCGGAACGGCGATAATAATAAAAGAAAATGTGGTGCATTGCGATCTGTACCAGATGCAAACCGAGGGAATGCAAATGACAACGGTTCAGATCACTTCGACTAAGCAGAAATTTAGAGTGGCTGCATTATATTGCCACCCTAGATTTAAAATTACGGCAGAAATGTTTCAATGCGTTCTGACAGACCTGGGCGATAGATTCATATTGGGGGGTGACTTTAACGCCAAGCACACTGATTCAAGGGGTTCAAGGAATACTTCAACTAGAGGAAGAGAACTTAGGACAGCAATTGGCGGCACGGGGTGCCTTTTTTACTCTACTGCGAGGCCAACGTATTGGCCAACCGATGTTAATAAGTGTCCAGATTTAATAGATTTCTTCATAACGAAACGGATTGCGAAAAATTTCATCGAGGTACATGATAACTACGATCTTGACTCCGATCATTCGGTGGTTATTCTTGTACTTAAGGAAAATATAGTTATGAAAAGAGCGAAGATTTCGCTTAGAGATTGAACGACAAATAGATCTAAGGAAAAGATCCAGCACATAGATGAGGAGGCCGAAAACTTTTCTAAAATTATTCAAAATGCGGCTTGGAGTAGTTCCAAAATTAACGTTATTAGGAGGGGGGCATTAACTATACCCCACATACACTAGCAAAAGTAAAACGAAGCATGCGGGCGAGAAAAAGGTGGCAGCAAACGCGTGATCTTGCTGATAAAACCAGATATAATCATGAATCGTAGCAACTAAGACGCTGTTTTAGAAAATACAAAGAGGATTCGGTTGCTGATTATGTTCAAAATTTGACGGCCTGTGAGAAAACCAATTATTCACTATGGAGGGCAACAAAAAAATGAAGCAACCTATCAAACATCTAGCTCCTATTAAAAACAAAGATGGAACGTGGGTAAAAACTGACAAGGACAAGGCAAATGCGTTTGCGGATCATTTGGCCGATCTATTCTGCCTGCATGACAGCCGGAGCGTGTATGAAAATGAGGAATCTGCTTTTGTTGGTGATAGCGTGACTATTCCAATTGTCAAGGAAAGAGATGTTATAGAAGAAATTAGAAAACCTATGAAGGCCCCAGGATTTGACTAAATAACGGCCGATATTTTGAAAGAATTACCCAAAAGGGGTATAACGATGCTTACGCGCCTAATAAATGCGTGTATAAGGTTCAATTACGTGCCTGAAATTTGGAAAGTTGCAGAGATAATCATGCTGCACAAAACTGGCAAACCTATAGACAGGGCGACTTTTTATAGACCAATCTCTTTGTTGCCAATGATTTCAAAACTACTAGAGAAACTTTTATTGAGAAGACTTCAGCCTATAAATGAAAGTAAAAGGTTAATCCCGAATCATCAATTTGGTTTTGGCCGCAAACACTCAACCATAGATCAGATTCATAGAATAACTGACCTAATAGAAAATTCACTGGAAGAAAAAGCAGTATGTTCTATCATATTTTTGGACGTAGCCCAGGCTTTCGATAAAGTTTGGCATTGTGGATTAATAAAAAAACTTAGGCGATTACTACCAAGGCAGTATGTTGACCTGCTCGAATCTTACCTGGCTAATAGGGTATCTCGAGTTAAACAGGAAAAGGAATACTCTTCGCTTAGGGATATCAAGTCCCCTGTGGTACCCAGGGGAGTATATTGGGCCCGATATTATACTTGCTATACACGTGTGATATTCCTGAATCGGAAGGAGTGACAACAGCTACATTTGCTGATGATACAGCAGTTATCGCAAAAGGACGAAATGAAAATGATTCTACACAAAAATTGCAAAGGGCCAGTGATGAGACCTCGAAATGAACTAGAAAGTGGAATATAAAACTTAACAAGGTGAAATCAGTACATGTAAATTTCACTAATAGGAAAATTGACAATTCATTTTCGGTTCAAATAAATGGCGTCTTGATTCCGTCCGCAAACACGGCGAAGTATTTGGGAATGACGTTGGACGCGAAGCCCAGATGGAAGGAGCACATAAAGAAAAAGAGATCTCAACTAGAGGAGGAATGCAGAAAGTTTGAATGGCTTTTGGGGAGGCGTTCTAAATTGACGACATACAACAAAGTTTTGATATATAATCAAATATTTAAGCCTGTCTGGGCTTACGGTATTCTATTACGGTATTAAGTTGTGGGGCTGCGTTGCGCAGACTCATATCCAATCTATACAAAGATTTCAAAATGGGGTATTACGGGACATTGTAAACGCCCCTTGGTATGTCCGTAATGCCGATATACACAGGGATCTCACGATTCTAAGTGTCACAGACGAAATTAAAAAGCAAGCGGCCAATCATAAAATGCGTTTATCCAATCATGTCAACATCGAGGCGGCTCGATTGGTTGACAATCAGAACTTTGTTAGGAGACTTAAACGTACGAGACCTCTCGAGTTAGTTTAGGGTTTTTTATCTGGAACAATGAGTACTTAGTACACTATTGTGCCAGATCAAAAGCTTGTAAATAATCAAAAAAGTTAGAGCAAAATTAATGGTTAGTCGTTCCGACTAGTTTCATAATTTATTTTGAGAAGGGTGTTTTTTAGTGGATTAAAGTTCCACACTACTGCTTTTCGTCTGGCAGTGTCTTTCGAGATTTTTCACCATTTCTCTCGGTAAAAAAAAAGGAAAAACATAAAGTTCAAAAAATTTGATGACATCGTTTGCAAGCATCAGTAGGCCAATAGTTCGGGCTGCCAGTGGAATGATATAAACATCCCAACTACTGAATAGCTTGCCATAGTTCTTGACCTCTAGTTGGGGGATCAATCTATAGCTCCAATCCACACGTTTGGCATTGCAGTCATCTTCCTGGAGGGTTCCTCAGGAGGTTAAAAAAAAAAAAAAAAAAAAAAAAAAAAAAAAAAAAAAAATTTTACAAAAGTATTTTAATGGTTACTTTAAGTAAAAATTAAGTTTATAAAACTTAAAAGAAGAAGTATTAAACCTATAAAGAACTTGAATAACTGTAAATTATTAAACTTAAAAAGATGAGAAAAAAAGGAAATATCAAACTATTAAACATAAGTAAAAGTTGTACTTTTTTTTTTTTACATTTTAATTTTTAATGAGAAAAAATAAGGAGAAAAAATAAATCCCTAACATTTATAATTTGAATCGAACGAAAAGTATAATGTATAATGTAAAATTATAATAACAAGAAAAACTCTAAGTAAAAAATATGTTTTAACCTAGAGCAACTCAATTTTTGCGTAACAGTTTTTTAATATGGAACTTACATTTTTTTTATTTATGAATGAAAATTTCGTGAAATTCAAAATTTCTAAAATATTATTAATAAGGAGAAAAAAATGATAAATTTCATATCAAAATTAAACAGGAAAAAAAACAAAAAGGAATACATATGGAATGAAGACAGATTTTGTTGAATTATGTAGTTGAATTTTTTATTGGTACTACAGAAAAGAAAAAAATATTGTATAAGTTTAATGAAACGAAAACAATTTTTTTTTTGTAAAATAAACGTATGTATGTAGAATTGTTAATGTAAAATTAAATGAAATAAATTAGTTTAAATTAATTGAATTTAATTTGAAACAAAAAGTGAAGAAAACAAATCATGTAAAATTTTCTCATTTTTAATTTCAATTGCGCTATTTAAAATATATAATTTTTTTTCAATTGCATTAGCTATATAATAGTGTGCGCTATTTACCTTAAAAATTTAAAATGTTGATGGAATTGTAATTCCATTCCACTTTGCGTGCCAAAAGTTTACGGGTTTTCGAGCAAAGTTTAGGAGTCTTAACACCAACAGAGAATCATGGAAGGGTAGTGCTCGGGACAGTGATCATTCGTCACCCTGTCAATATAGTGATGTACCGTGCGGTGCGATCTATTTCAATACTTCATGTTCTGGTTCACTACAGGGTATGCCAGCTAAATTCAACTTCCAGTTTTTTTGCAGTGGCACTTTCAGTTATTTTACTTATCAAGGTGTGTATATTTTTTTTATGACATTGGTCGTAACCTGCTACTTCTGATTAACCCACCCCAGGCTGAAACTCAGGGACACAGCTAGATGCACACTGGGCTAGATGCATTCACAGCTAGATTTCGAGAATTATGTGTTAGTATTCAGGATACTCTGAACAGAATCTGAACACTCTCTTGCCACTGCCAGTATTTCAGTAATCCTACTGATTCACGAATTAAAACAAGAACAAAACTCAATCTTAGATGCTATGACATAAGCACAACAAGGACTCAACCATCACATAATAATCTCTCTAAAAGTTTTAAGAAAAGAATTGTTCATCATAAGAGGTTATATTCAGTCTGGTAGCGACATTCCCCAAATCCAAAATACACAGCAACTTCTACAACTATATAAATTAATGACGATACGGGGGCGAATAACATCATCCCGCTTCATATTTCAATGAAAAATTCCGTTGCTACAAGCAAAATTGTACCAAATTTTCCACATAATCCTGTTACTAACAGTTCATGAGAATGATTTTGTAGTTATCAACCTATCATCGGAATACATCATAGTTAACTTAGCTCGGGACTCATATTATCCAATTAAGGAAACAAAAGAGTTTAAAAACTGTCTATTCTTTAACTTTAGCAAATTTTATTACCGGAAGTTGCACCCTACATACAACGAAAAATCCGAAGTTGCTCAATGTGAAGTTCAACTACTCAATTACCTGAAAGTTCTGTGATTTCAAAAATTAATCGGCAACAAAATATATGGATTCTTATGAAAACCACTATTAACTTGTTTTACGTTATGGAGAAAAGAAGAGCGTTTAACTTAATTTGTAACAAAAATTCAAACAGTTTATTATTAGAGCAAGCAGAAATTTTACAATTTTTTTATTTTATTTTATTTAAATTTTTGGTTTTATTTTTTTTTAATGCTTAACAGATAAATATTTCTACGCATTAACGACAGCCAAATTAACAATATTAGGAAAGCAAACACTTTTAAAGAAACTTGGGGAATTTTACATAATCTTCACAAGTCAGAATCAGTTAAGAAATATTAATAGCGTTATATTAAAAGCTGTTTGGAGTGAAAAAGAGGAGTGATAAGTTTATGCAAGAAGATACTAGAAATTTTCAAGAAATCGAAATTCCTGAAGAACTTATATATACATATAATGTTAATAAATACTTTGCCTGAAAAATACTAAAATGTTAAGTTGCTTTGGAAACACGTGGTGAACTTGAATGTCAGAAAATAAAAATAATGGAAGAGGATCATCGTAGGACTGCAGAAATAGATGATAATGATGTGACGGAAAATGCTTGGTTTTCTGGAGATAAAAACAAAACTTATAGTAAATTTCAAAAAGATAGACCACATCAAAAGAAACGTAAGAAGGGAAGATATTTGTTTTATACGCAAAAGAAAGGTCATAAGGCAAATGAATGTGCAAATAAGACAGGTAATAGCAACGATCGCAAAAATTTTTCAACTTGTATGGTATGTACTTTTGAAAATAAATTATGGAATAATAAATTGGTGTGTATTGACAGTGGTTGAACTCATATATGTAATAATAAAAGTATGTTTTTGGATTGGAGTTCTGCAACTAATTACAATATTGAGACTACTAATGGAGAAGAAAATAAATTCAAATCTAGCTGGAACACTCCAATTAAATATCAAAACTGCATACAGATTTATTGAATATGCATACAATGGAAAACTATACTGATGCTACGTTATATGCAATGGATTGTAAAAGCGATATAAAAAAAATAGCACCAAAAATTTGGACAAAATTTCGCTGATTTAAGAAAACTTTGTAAGGGAGAACTAGTAAAATTGCATGATGCTAAATTTACTAATAACGAAATTAAATGTGAAGCTTTAATGTAATGAAGTATGTGAACCTTTTCCAAAAGAATCATTGGGAGGTACAAAAATTTTCTTACTTTTTTAGATGAAAAATCCAGAAATGTTGAAGTGAAATTTTTAAAATATCACAGTGAATTTTTTGACGCATTTAAGAAAATTTAAACTTCACCAGAACTTGAAACCGGTAGAAAATTTAAGCTAATAAAGATAATGCTAAGGAATATTTGACTACAAAATTTAAAAATTATTTAGACAATCAGGTCATCAGCTTTGAATTGCATATACTCCTCAGCAAAATAGAATTGCTGAGAGGTTCAATAGAACGGTGCTTGAAATTAGCAGGTGTATGCTGATTGAAAGTGAACTGCCGAAAAGCCTATGTGCAGAAGCAGTGAATACAGCAGCTTTTATAAGAAATAGAAGTCCAAAGAGTTTTTTAAAAAATAAGACACCTTATGAAATCTGGTCAACCGGTGGAAAACAAAATGGTAGCTTCTTCAAGACATTTGTTTGTGCAGCTATTGCTTTAAATAAAAGATGTAATTCAAAATTCAATGTATATAGGGAAAAATATATTTCTGAGTATTGTAAAAATTCGAAAGGTTCGAAGGATAAAAGAAGTAACAGACTAATTAAAACTCGTGACGTAAAACTTGGGGAGACGGTAAATTATGAAAATTTTATAGATATGAAGTCTATTTAAATATCATAAACTGGAAATGATTTTTTTGAGATAGAAAAATATGAGAATTCCAAGAAGAATGGCAGCAATTTCTTACGAGATGAAGCTTATTATGAAAATAATTATATTAAACCAGAATTTGAAAAGTCGGAAGAAAAAATATTTGATAAAGATCAGGAAGTGAAAAAATATGAGGTCAAAGAACTGTTTCCTGAACGCTTTACGACAAATTAAGAAATTTCTAAAAGACAAAAAACGGGTTCTGAAGATGAAAAAGGTGCTTGTGAAGTTGAAATATTGCAGAGAAGAGTTCGCTCAAAGTTGTTAACAAGGTAAAAAAGGCAGACCTCGAAAATTGAAGATAACTGAAAATGAAAAGCTAAATTTTGCTTTAGAAAATTGTACTAATTCTAGTTCTTAGTTAATTGTACTAATTCTAGTGAGGAAGCTGTTACAAGTGAAGAAAGTAATAAATGGATACGGGCTATTAGGCTTGATTTATCGTCACTAAATGAAAATAGATCCTGTATTTTAGTTGATCGATCTGAAAATAAAAATGTATTGTCCAATAAGTGGGTATATTGCATAAAACAAAAAGAAAACGGTTCAATTGATAAATATAAGCCCACACTGGTTGTGCGAGGCTGCGAACAAAAGAATGATTCCTTTTTTATTGAATTATGTGCTCCAGGTGCTCGAAAATTTTCGATTGATAGTTGCAAAACCAGTAAGTACGCCAAGAGTATAAAGTTAACATGTGACTAATGTCCATCTTTAAAAGAGGAAGCTCATTACTTGAAGAAAATGTAGTTGAATATTTAAAAAGCTCTTCAAATTTTAAAATTACATAGCAAACATCAAAAGACAAGTTAATTTGTTATATGGATTCTGATTGGGCAAATAATGTATGTATCTAATAGAAGATTTTGTTATGTTTAATAACAATTGGTCTGCGGCTATTTTGTTATGATTACTGGAATTTTTTTTAAAGCTGTTGAATAATATTCAAAACTAAGGTTAAACATATATAAACAAATTTTTCAAATAAATATATGTATATACATGTGTATACGTTATGATATGAATTCTCATATTACACTCAATGGTGGTTTTTCTTTTTCTGCTTTTTTTTGTATAACAATAATAGTGACAATAATTTTGCAAACGTGATTGTAACAAATAAAATTAGAAAAAAAATTGAAAATAATTATAACTGTTTTTTTCAATATATTTTCATATCACTTAAACAGTATTTGAAATTTAAAATAAAAGTTAAAAGCTAAATAATAATAATTATCGAGATGAGTTTAATTTACAGATGGGACATTTTAATTTGCTTGGTATCCGACGCTAAAAGCGAGTTTCTTACTTGTAATGCATTTTGCAACAAAAAAATTTAAGGGATCTGTTTGAGTGCTTTTAGAGAGTGGTACTCCTTTTTTCTGGCGCAATATTTTGTGTCTTGGGATGTACCGGCTATCATTCTAAACTGGGCGATTTGTTGAAAGAAATTAGTGTATCCATCAATAAGCAAAATGATGAGCTCTTCGGACTGGCCGCAAATTATGTATTAAGGTCGATGCCAGCCTTAACACATCGTTTGTGTAAGTAACTTACTAACATACATGTAAGTTCAACCAGACGTACATAAGTTAGAACACGAAGGATGCGTGGCGAACCCGCTGAAACTAACTGCTCAAATGCAAAAACTTGAACTTATTGCACCCGACCTTCTAAGCAACCAGCCGTTAGATTTTCCCTCAAATCTCCGCCTCGATGTTCGAAAGTATTCTTTTCTCTATTCCGGTGAGAACAAAAGTAAGTAGTCTTAAATTTTTATTAAATAGTAAATTCAAGTGCAACAATGTAAGCGCAGCTAATATCACTCCAAGTAGCTTAAAATACAAGTCCAAATATAAGTCTCTCAAAGTTACCCTACCTTATTCCTTAGCTAATGACATAATTGGTCATAAATTTTAGCATTTAGGTGCAGTTATTAAGCATTTTTGGGATTTTGACTGAATTGGAAGCGATGTTAGCTATGAG
The DNA here is from genome assembly GCF_029603195.1 of Condylostylus longicornis. Lineage (NCBI taxonomy): Eukaryota > Metazoa > Arthropoda > Insecta > Diptera > Dolichopodidae > Condylostylus > Condylostylus longicornis. Next base: position 247,062 of record NW_026578175.1, read on the forward strand.
AATGCTAACGCTTCCAAGCACTCTAAACTTAAGTCATCACTTATTAATCCACTTAATAATAAGTGGAATAAGAAACAGATAAAAATTCTACGTTTAAAGAAACAAATACAATAATAAAAAAAAGTAAAATAAAGAATTTTAACTATAATAAAAGTAATAACAAAAACAAAAATAATAATAATAATAAAAAAAATAAAGATAATAAGAATAAAAATACTAATAATAATGGTGACAACAAAAATAACTTTGATAATAATAACTATAATTATAACAATAACTACAGTAATAATACTCTACAGCAAAATTTATGTGTTGTGGAAAGGTGGTGCAAAGGCGTTGAGTTAAATATAAATCCAAGCAAGAGCACTTTGGTCGTCTTCACCAGACGCAGAAGCAGGGACAGATTAACGAGCCCAATTCTGTTTGGTGAACGTATTAA